>NC_048898.1:33104574-33288854 GCF_011077185.1 Oxyura jamaicensis | reverse complement strand
CAGCCCGGCCCGGGGCCGCCCCCGGCCCGGCCCCCGCCGCCGGCCCGCCCCCCGGCTCCTCCCCGCGCAGCGCGGGTCCCGCTCAACAAGTTCCCGGCGGCGGGCAGCCGGCCCACGGCCCCCCCCCCCTTCCCCGCGCCTCCCGCTCCCCGAGCCGGGCTCCGCAGCCCATGAGGGCGCCGGGGGAAGGCGAGGAGGAGGCGGCGGAGGCGGCTGCTGCTACCTCTGCCTCCAGCCAGCGCTCCCGCGGCCGCCGCTGAGGGGCCGGCTCCGTCAGCCCGCTGCTCGGGGCGGCCCCGGCCCCGGCTCCGGCAGCTCCAAGCCGGGGACAGCCTGCGGCGGGGCCGCCGCTCCCCTCGCCGCCCGGAGAGCGATGCAGCGCCCAGGGAGCGCCCAGCCCCGCACGCCCTGGTGAGGACGCGCAAGGTAAGGGGGGAGGATGACGGGGACGGGGATTGGGGGGGGGGGCAGCCGCGGCCCCTGCCCACCGGGGGACCCCCGCGGCGGAGCGGAAAGTTGCGGGGGACGGGCGGCAGCGTTACGCAACGGGGCGGACTTGGTGCCGGGGGGAGCCCCCATCGCCGTGCCCGAGTCTCCCCCCACAGCCATGCCTGATTCCCCCCGAGCCCGGTGCCCCCCCACACCGAGTCTCCACCGTGAGGTGGGAGCCGGGGCTGGGGGCACCGCTCCGCCCGGGCTCACGGCACCCGCCTGGGCTCGGCTCGGCCCCACCGGCTCCCCCTGCTGAGGGCAGAGCCCCCCCCGGCCGGGCCGTGGGGCCCCCCCCCCCCCCCCCCGGCCCCCCCCGGTGGGGGCCCCCCCCCCCCCGGGGGGGCGGGCCCCCCCCCCCCCCCCGGGCCCTGGCCCCCAGGAGCTGAGCGCCCCGCTTGACCTTGTGGGGCCGAGCTGCTGCAAGGCAGCACCGGGGGGAAATCAACTCCTGGGGGTCGCTGAGGGGGAAGTTTGGGAAGAGCTGTCCTTGCAGCCTCCGGGAAGCCTTGTTTTTCTGTGAAAGGCAGCAAAGTGCTTGCAGAACACCAACAGTAACAGGTCGGGGCTGATAGAAACAGGAGATTTATCCCCTCCGCTTCAGCGTCTCGGTGTGACCGCCGCTCGTATTTACAGCATGACAAACGCCGTGCGTATCAAGGTTAAAATCGAGGCGCCAGATGAAAAACCACTAGCCAAAAATCCCATGACGGGCGACCATCCTAGCCCCGTGTTGAATTTAATGTAACGTTTCGAGCAAACGGATCGACAGGAAAAATGTCAAGCGTGGCGAACAAGTAGCGCAGTGCCTTACTTTTGGTGCGAAGCCTGGCGGTGCTCGAGCAGGATGCCCGTGCCTTCCCTCTGGTATGGCAGCAATGCTCCCCCTCCAAGTACAAAAACCAGTCTCAAGTTCAAAGACGGCTTTTTTTCGAGCCTTAGAAACGCATCCGAGCATCTCTGATGAAAATTTCCCGGTGCCCAAATGCCCCTGGTTTGGCACCTAGGGGCTTATTCTGCCCGGTGATGGCACAGAGTCCTTGGCTCCGAGAGGAATAGATGCTGCACCGTGCTAAGCCTCATATTTATAACAGGCAGTTATGAAATAAAATTACTGCCCGGAGTTGAAGTTGCTGTTGTATTTAAAGCATATTGTCTTCCCCGAATGAGCTCATTGCTGAAGGCTGACACTAAAGCACTAAAGGAGCTCTTTTCTTTTATTTTTTTGGGGGGAGGACGTCATGATGCCCTTGATGAAAAATGGGTTCTTGAGGGCTGCGTAATTATTAATCCTGTGTATTTTTAACAGGATGCTCAAAAGATTTGTAATCTTGAGAGAAATCAGTGCGTTTCCCCCAGACTGATGTGCACACAAAACAAAAAGCCAGCTGGGCAGCAGCACCACGAAGTGTTGGTGACTTACCGGGAGGGACAGCACTTAACATTCACGGCACCCTTCCCGCTAATTAAGCTCACCGAACAAGTCGCTCCTAAGATCACTGCTGCATTTTTCCCCGGTTAACTATTTCACCGACAGCAGTGTTTCTGTGCAGTAGATGCACAGCCTCTGTGACGAATTCGGAGTGAGACGAGCAGCTAAGTTCCCTGCAGATTAACGCGTAGGAAGGGAAAACGGAGCTGAGAAGCCCGGGAGCCTGCACGAGTGCCGAATCACAGCGAGTCGTCCTCCTGACGTGCACTACCGGGGAGCGAACGCTGTTGGTCACCACAACCCGCCGGTGCCTTCCTGGGGAGCCCAGGCTGAGCGCCACGCTGCTGGGAGGACACGCCACCAACTCTAACGCCGTGTTTATCCTGTGCTGGAGAGATTGAAAGCGACCTTAACGGTGCTGTGCAACGCCGCTTCTGTCTGCGGCTGGCGGGGGAGCGAGAGGCAGCGAAACCTCCCGGCTCGCCAAAAACCTGGGCTACGACGTCAGGGTGCCTCTGCAAAGCAGCCGAGCTGTGGTGGTACCTCAAGGCGAGCGGAGTCAGCTCGGGCAGGGAGAACTTGGGAGGTACAGTCGCAACATTAATTCATACCTGAGGAAACTGCAGTGAACCTAGAATGTTAGAGAACAGAGTCGCGTACAAAGCTCGCTTAAATGAGCGATTGAAGCGGTATTATTTCGTGCCTTATGACGGCCACTATTGAAAGAACTGCTGAAAATCTGCGCGAGATATTAAAAACCATGTAAGCAACAAATCTGTGTCTGTTTTAGAGCACAGTACTGCCTTCTGCTTGGTTTGCTCAGTTCTCAAATTAAATAGGCTTTAGGGAAGGGAGACTGCAAACATCTGAAGTACAAAAAGCCTCAGTGTGGTGAATTTTGGGGGGGGTCTCATACGTAGCCGTTTGAAAAGTGGTGTTTGCTTTTATTCTGCAGAGAAACTTACCGTATAAGCTCTGAACGTGCACAGGTGCCACTCATTAGGTACTAAGTCTCAGATCATTATGGACTGCACAGAATGTGCTCAGAGCATTCTCTCATTTTAGTGGCACGTCACTCTGAAGTCAATTTACTACAGTGCTACTACATTCAGGCAGGAAATAGCTCTCTGCTGATCCCCTAATACTTCCAAAGCAGTTCAAGGTGTCTACGCGTTTGTACGGCATCGAGGTGATCCACACCTTAACAGTCACCTGCTTAAAAGTCCCCAGTTACAGGTATGAGCACAGGTCTCATAGGCAACGGTAACAGGCTGTAAAACTAATTCAGTGGCCCAACAGCTGCTTTTCATGTCCTCCTCTTTGCCTATTTTTCCCCCCTTCAGTGGCAGAAAGACTGCAGGCCTGATTTTACTCCAGCCATAGTTATCACAGCCAAAGCCAAGATTTAAGCAAGGAAGCGTGCGGAGGAGTCAGAGCCATTTTCCCAGTCTGAGTGAAACAGGTGGACTTCAAAGCCCTGGGTCTGAAAAGCTCTGGGTCCTACAGCACCTGGATGCAGACGTGGACCTCTTAACCTAGCTCTGAAAGAGGAGATTTTTGTCCTTACAGGGGTGCAGACGTTCTTCCACATGCCCGGTTCCCAAATCCCCACGCCTCGCTGATCATTTGGCCTCAAACTCAGCCCATAGCGAAACAGCGAGTGAAACATCTCACAAATGCAAAGGCAAATGGTAACGCAAAACACTTGATGGTGCAGCTGCTAGAGGACGGCTGCAGAAGTTCATTTGTAGCCAGTAATAGGGGTGTTCACACGTGTCAAATTCGGCTGTATGGCTTAGTGGGGCCAGGCTATGTGGGGATTTCTGCTATTTGAAATGAGACTTGGATATTAATTTTCAGTGCAATCAGGCAGCAATACATGGAAAGGAACATTGCAGCAGAGGACTACAGGAGCAGTGAATAAAGCACTTACTGACGCTAGCTTTTCCTGCAGGAACACCCCCAGTTTGCTTTCTGAAGTGACCTAACACCAGTTCCATTGAACAGGTTAAAAAGATGCAGTCTGACCGTGGACCCAAGGACACGTAAGCACGTGGCTTTTGCACAGAATTTACCAAATCCGCAGAAACAAAACCCGCAGTGCCTGGCACACACACACACACACACACACATGCTTCTTACAACAGATGAACACTGTGCAAGTCCTGCGTGAAGTTTATTTTCCTGTAGGTGCTGTCTACCTCAGCTGCACGTGTCCTGCGTGTGGCATCAGTCCCGTGCACCAAAGAATCGAAGAATGCCTTCCTCCCTTACTGAGTGCCACCATCTCCAGAGAGGCCCCTACTTTTTTTAATTATTTTTTTAAAGCCCCACGACCTTTTCCTCTACGTGCATTTACTTTCATTTTACCTGGTACAGCGATTCCTTCTTTTTTTGTGCTGAAGGAATACTGGCAAAACCCCAACGTTATGCCATCCATGGGGAAGAGAAGCAAGTGGTTCATGTTATTTTTGCCTATGTGCACTGCAGCATGCTTGTACACAACAATGCCCACGTAGTTACAAAATCAAACTATTTTAAAGACAAAAGCAATGAGGATGAGCCTGTATGGTCTGGAGCAAGGAAGTGTCAACAGCTAAAAAAGGAGGATTTACTTGGTTTGTGCTTGCTTTAAAAAAAATAAAAATCGTTCCCTGCTTGTTTTATAGCTGCCCTTCCTCACCTCTTCATTTTTTTAACCTCCAGGAAAAACGCAGACACCTAGTGAGTAATTCAGTCATACAAGAGACAGTGCTCTGAAACAAGCCACGGCAGTAAAACCTCTGTTGTACTCCCAAAAACATCCAGCACAATTTCCAGTAGAAACTATCACTGTGTATTTAGACCCAGTTTTCCCCTGACTTTTGAGACCTTGGCAGGTAAAACACAGCCCACTTCCATGGCACCAGGACTCAGAAGTCGTGTTAGAGTTCAGTGAGACACAAAACACAGACATGAGAGCCCACCGCAGCTTGGGGGGGCGTACCCAGACCATCCTCAGGTTGGGTGCTGGGGTGGTTTGGGGGTGCCCCGAGCACGGCAAGAGCACGGAGCTGCTTTGTGCTGCCCAGAAATTCACAGCAGTGAACGCTCAGGCCAGAGCTGCAGTGCTGCTGCTTGCGAACGAGTCAGGGAGATCAAAGCTGCTGCAAGTCACAGAGCCCAAAGAAGCCCCCCAGGCACACGAACCATGGTGTAAGTGACTTTTTGAAAATGGGAATAGAGGCTGTATAAGGCTTGATACAAAACTGCTTAAGCAGGTGTGTAGGTTCGGGGCTGCACTGTAAAGTTAGCGCCGGGGAAAGTGGTTAGGGTCTCGTTAGCTGCTTCTGCTCTCCTTGGGAAAAGGAGGAAGAAGAGAATTCAGTGAAATCAGTAACATTTGGACACTTACATAGGCATATGAAACAACATTTACAGCAAAGCCCATCTCTCCTTCGTATCATTAGTAATGGGTTGTTCATGCCCATTTTGTCGTTACATTCATTATTCCCTCCTGCAAATGCAATCAGAAATGGAGGAGGAGATAGCTGCAAGTACAGACATTTACATTGGGGATCGGTTTAATACATTTTGGTGTATCAAGGCCATCAGCAAATAAAATGCTGCGGTATCTCTGAGGAGCTGACAAAGGGACAGACCAAACATCCCAGTGCTGAAGAGAGGAATTCAGCGAGAAGTGACGCCTGAACTGCCTGCTAGCACCGATAACACTGATCCCTTCTACAGCCTGGGCCTAACTTCCTCCATTCAAGATGAATCTGTATTTTAGGTAGCCCTAGCTGAGCAGGCTGGTGAGAAAAATGTGTTATATCTTGCATTCGCACTTTGTGCGAGTATAAAAACACACAAAGCCACAATAAAAATGATGCAAATTATCTGAGTAGTAGGCAATGCCGGTGCCTAGAGCGTTATTCAGGCAATTCCGATTAATAATAGGGGACTTCTCAGCCACAATCCTACAGTTTCAGATAAGCAGAGTACATAACGCAGACTGACAAAAGGGCCATATCAATATCCCTAAGATCTCTAATGATTGTTGTAATGTGCTTCCTGATCGGCCATGCCACCAATAACCCACCGACGACACCAAGCGTTGGTGAAGATCTTCATCCTCCGTGTCACCTCCCAGGGTCACAAAACCTAGGAGCAGTTCAGTTCCCATCTCCGTAGCACCCTGCATGCTCTCACCGCCTTCCCTTCGTTCTCCACACAGTTCTTCCTGCACTGAACCAAAAACGCTTTCCCTGGTGAGCTGGAACAAGCACTTTCACCTGGGTGCTCGGCAGCTCCAAGCCTCGTCCCACATTGCTCACATTTGAGAAGTTGAAGACCTTGGGATTTGAGATCTGGGGCTTTTGATGTCTGAATTAAAGACAACTTCACCCCACACCCGAATTTGGGTCTTCCTTCACGTTATTTCAACAGCATTGTAGAACCAGCTCTTAGGAAGGAAACTCTGCAACATCTGGGGATATTTCTCACTCGCAGTGCAGCAGTTAAATGTCACTCTTCAGGTAGCCAGCGTTCAGTTTTGTACCACCCTTTACTGTTGCAGAGGTCAGTCTGATCTGTTCGCTTCCCTCTTATTTCCCCAGCACCAGCAGGCTCAGGTCTCACTGCACGCTGGCGATCTGCAGCCACAACAGAGCAAGAACCAGAACCTGGAGATTAAACCTGTTCACCAATGTCCTCCTCAGGAGGGTGACAATCACACAGGGTTTATTTCCCAGCGGCAGCACTGGAGTTCAGACACAAATCTCCTAGACTGGTGTCATCCATCAGTTAATACCCTGCTAAAATGCCCAGGTTGGGCCCTGAATTACCCACGTGCGCTCTTCAGCACCGCGTCACGCCCTCCTAACAGCCGTGTGCATGGAACCGTGATCCGGCTGGGAAGAGCCGACACAGTCTGCTGCCTTACAACCACTGACCTCAGGAAGTCGCTCCTGCCTGTCACCTCCCGCCTGCGAGTGCTCGAGCACGGGCTCCAAACCCGGTTTCCCATACGGTGAGGCTGTCTGCATACCCTGCCCTGCACCGCGGTGCCTTCCAGTGCCTCCAAAAGTGAAGCTGTAAGACTCAAGCAGGGGGCTGGAACCTGCTTCTCGAACTTCTCCTGTCTGTATCCTCCCCATCACTTGGAAAGCTAGGATGCAAAAAGACAAGCTGAACAGAACTGGTTTCCTTGTCATCATTTGATACTTTTTTTCCCCTCTAACCTCCCACAAAAACTACTGTTGTTTATTGAGAACAATTAAAGGTCGGTATTAAAAATAACGCAGATTAAGAACTGTCCTTAAGTTCTCATTTTTAAGCTTGCTGCTTTAATTATTTAAGGAGAAAGTGCCATAAAAATGACAAAAGGCTTCCAGTGAGAGCAGGCTGGCTTTTGGGCTCCTGGAAGACAGTGGAGTATAAGCAGAGCTATTTGCGATTCTCCTAGCAACACATCCTCAGCAACATCCTTCCACTACAAGTATCAGCTGTAACACTGAAAGAGTTGCCATGTAAATCTGTGCAAAATAATGCTAATAAACCTTTACTCGGATTTTTATAGCAGCAATAGCTGCATAATACATTAAAACCGAGCACAATTCCTGTAATAGTGCCGTGACACAGTACGTTCTGGCAAACGTTTCACATTGTGTCAACCCTCTGAATGCCGTGGATTGGCAGGGAATATTTCTGACATTGTGTTTGTTCCGATATGAAGGAAATTGCTATTAACTCAGGCCACAAGGGTCTATATCACGCAAGTGCAGATCTCTTAGTAGCATTAATATTAGTTGTACTAACATTTTAGGGGAAAAGTAACCCTTACTGTACCCGATTTGATCGCCACCTTTTGATCTTATCCTGTTCCCCGCTATAGGAAGCACCAAAACCTAAGGCTTCTTCTTACAACTTCTTGTTCAGAACACACAGCAGATGTCAGAGGTGTAGAAGATAACGTGGAGCATTCATGTATTCAGGGAAGCTGTTTTGTATTGCAAGCAAGTTTTAAATAGTTTATCCTGCAAGACGTAACTTCTCTATCTAAAATTCCACAGGCTTATTAAATCATATATTTTATTTCTAGCCACTTAGCTGTGAAGCTAAGGCTCACAAGAGCATTTAAAGGCATTTATTGACCATCTGAGCCATTAGCCGGGATGTGACTTTTCGTTATCATTTGTACCGAGCCTACCAATGGGGGGGAGGAAAAAGAAAAAAGAAAATCAAATGCCACATGGTCATACTTATTCCGAAGGAAGACTTTAGGGCAATTAAGAATCCCTCCTGTGTCATCGCTGCAACTAGCTGATCGATAGACTTCTGCTTCTGGTGGAGCAGACTTTGCACGACCATCCAGTCCAACTGGAAATCGTACTGCTGAGCATCACACCTCTACCCAACATCTGTAGGGTACAGCACAATGCGTTATTTCCAAATAACGCATCCCAGAGCTGTTTTTGCAGGAGAAAGTTCCTGAAGAGTGAAACATCAGTTTCAAACATCAGGGTTTCAACTTTGTTTTTGTCTGTGGAACTTGTAAATTCTTCTCAGGAAGGCAGAACAACCCCTCCTCGTTAGCTAGGGAGCACACATGAGCTTTCTTTTCTGGCAAACGCAGCAATAACGAAGCACTGAGTTGGGCAGATGGTAGCAGTGCTCTGTAATTCATGGAACTGGTGCAAACTTCTCCAAGCAGGGGGATGACAAGGCTACGGCAGTTCGCCCCCCTGCTTGATAAACTACAGAATCCATAAATGCAGCAATAAGAACGAATTCAGTATTGAGCAATAAATGAGGAGGTTCAAGAGAGAAAATGCAAGTTCAGCGCCTAAGGGTTTCAGAACAGATTTAAAAAGAAAAAATAGTTTGACATTTACCAGCACTGCTAACTTTATTATTCTACATGAACAATTCTGATAAAAGGAAGGCAGAGTGGGCTGCACGTCGGTTCGGTGTGTCACTACACGCAGTATTTTTTCCCCTCACAACCATCTGGACTTCGTAAGCCACAAAAATGGGGCATACCTTCAATGTAGCCAGAGGCCAGACTGCATCCTCGTATCTGAGTATTAAAACTATACACATTTGTAACATAGGAAGGTGTCTGCAACAACTAATAGCTGGCTACGATCATTATTAATTTCCAATTAATTTCTTTTTTATCACTCCAGTTTTGTTTATTGGGCTTTACTGATTAATATTTAGGACATTACTACACGATTTTTAAGTTTGTGTGATAGAATGGTCAGTTATTCAAACAACTGGGTTCCTTCTAAAAGGCTGAAAACGCTCCTCAAAAAGCTGAAAGATCGTCTGAAAGTGGGAGAAAAACATCTATTTCATTTAAAATTAAGAGAACTATTTAGTTTCCACGTAGAATATCCTCAGCTTGCTGTCACTGGGCTACATGATAGTGTATTTTGAATTTACCCAGAACAGGATTCCATCTTGTATTCCTGTGTAGGAAGTACATCCCAGTTGCTTTCAAATGCCTATTTTAATGGTAGACATAGACTATAGGCTATGCATGCACTTAAAAGACAGCTTATGGATATAAAATACTTTATGAAAAACAAATACACATTACTGAACTTTATGATAATATCTAGATGCGTAAGAACAGTATCTAGAGCAGGATTTCTTATGAGAAAGTATAGCCTGAAGGTACGTATCACCAGTGGGCTTTCCTTTACACAGTGAACTCCAATTGTTTGCAATCCCTTGCTTATTTTTCCTTTGTGCTCTTAACACGTGCACAGAAGCTTACAGCCAAATCTCCGGTGCCTTTACAGGCTGGGATCTGGGCCTTTTGTCTGCATGGGGAACTCGGGAAGTTGCACGTAGTCCGTGCTGTTTGCTAGCGCATTTACACTTGGAATACATTTCTGTGTCAAACTGACGGAAATCAAATTTAAATTACGAGGTAGGTTCCAAGTCTCCTTTTCCATCATTACAAAAATCAATGGAGAAATCCGGCAGCTTAATTCCCTGGGTAGTGTAGTGACTTTGAGGAGTTTGGGAAAGGGGACAGTGAAGTCCTGCGAAGACGTACTGGTGGTTTACCTACCGACAATTGACTAAAACATGCTCCCGAGAACCTGAAATAATAGAGAAGGTGCTTTCCGTGGCCTAACTAGAAGATTTTGTACCAACTTAAGGCTTCACTTTATTATTATTGAGCAGTTTATTTCCATATTCAAACATCAGGGAACACTGCTTAAGTTTAATCAGCCAGGAGTTTATAAACAAGTCAAGGCTAAAAACTGAAAAAATAAGCTCGGTGATCATTAAATACTTAGCTTAGCAAATCACGTCACACAATCAGGGCTTGTTTAGAGTAACCACAGACAAAAAGTTGCAACATGTTCTCTCTGTTGGCATCTGCAACTGAAATTCAGATCCCAAGCCTTTAGCCCCGTGACCGGGGAAGCCGTAAGGTCTGTAGTGCTCAAGCAAATGGAGTATCTCCATCTCAGTAGTTTTCCTAACGTATCCAAAACCCATACAGCGTGGATCATATTTTACAGTGGCACATTTTACGTATGCCAGTCTTTTCTTGTATTCCAGGAAACACGGCAGCTGAGTAACGAGCAGCAGGATTACAGACAGACAGTGTGGGAACTGGAAACAAGTGATAATGAGGTTTCCTTTTCCAGTTTACCCGTCCAGGTGGCGGCTGTGCCCATGGCATGCTCCTGTTCCCATGAAATCAATATGAATTTTGGCACTGAGCTGAGTGGAAAGAGGGCAGATCTCTAGCACCAACTGAGCTCAAATGCAGGTGAGGTGGTTAAACAGGACTCCCAGAAGAATATATTGTAGCAGTCAACGCCTTGTCCGAAACATAAATGAAGCAAAATAAAAAAGTATTAAGTATTTAACACAGGAAAGTTTGTATAACTCTTGGCTCGACCATTCTTTCCAGTGTGCACATCCAATTCTACTTGGACTTGCTGAGAACTGAGGAAATCTTCCAAAAAACATCAGCTCTCGTTCTTTTGGTGGTTGTCACTCTTAGTCACAGCTATTGATAAGATTGTTAGTCCAAGCTACCCGAGGGAACAGAAGACTGTAGATTAACTAAATCAATCAGGCCTGTGCAATTGGGAAAGGGAGACGAGCATTTCTGAGGAATCAATTTTTGGCTATTAGAGACACGCTTAAAATTAACCGCAACACCGAATAGAGTGCTGCATTTATCTATTCCTACCCTGTGGAATATCACCAGACTCCTGGGTTATCTGGGTATCACCAGACTCATCTGGGTTAGCGGCTCCAGTAATAACATGAATGGAGATAACATAATTCTGCCAGTTAAGTCATTCCAAACAGACCCAGTGATCCACAATTCCCCAAGATTATGGGATGAAGTAGTATCCCAATTAATCCAAGATTGTTCGGATGTATTGTAATAAATTATCAAACCAATACTTCAGCATAAATTGTATTCTAGTGGATCCTCCTGTCAAATAAAGTGCCAGAAAACTGACTTCCAGGAACGCTGACAACTCTAAGGTATCCTAAGAGACGTCTGCCGTAAGTGACTGCCAGATCTAACAACCAACTTTTGTGAGCCTCTTTTATAGGTAAAAATGTGTCGTCTCTTTAGAAGTAATTCCAGTATTTCAGATGTATTTCGCATCTTTCTAACGCAACATACCATATCTGGTAAAATTCCCTAATAGTGCAAGAACTCACACGGGCAGATTTGAAAATACAGCATGCAATGGATGTTGTGTTACTGGGTTTTGTTTGGTTGGGGTGGTTTTTTTTGGAAACTCATTGACTTATCAGGTCTATGGAAGTTAGGAAAGGTACTGCTTCCAATAGCTCTGTATTTGTGGAAGTGCTTTTTTTGTTTTGACACCAGTTTTTACAGCCTATTTTATCCATGTGCAGTATATGTCTGTCAAAACGGCAGGCTGATGGATGCATAGGTTTGTATCCTACAGAGCACTTCGTTATCCAAAGAGTTCTAAAGTTCCACCTTGACACAGCCGGATGCATTTCCTACCAGCACCGCTTCTGGAAGCTGTGACCAAAAGAGATTCTGTACACAGGATGTGTCTCACAGGCCTAACTTCACTCTGCAAGCGATACAATTGAAAGACAGCCCCAAACAGCCAGCGTAGGATACCAGTGTTCTACACACAGCACAACTGACCCCTTATTTAGGTTTTTAATTGGAACAAAAACTTTGTAATGTTCCTATTTAGTTCACCTTTTTTTTTTTTTTCTGAAAAAATTTCTCTGCACATCATTGCTTCTCATCACCACTACCTGAACGTGACAAATTAAATAGAAACAAGCAAACCAGACAGGATACTTCCAGCAATTTGCAAACAACTAAGTGAAACAGGGAGTATAATATGATAAAAGTTTAAGTAATGGCATGTTTGCAAGAGATTTTTGAAAGCTATTAGATAAAGCAGAAGCCCAACCTTGCAGTGTACAGGTTGTCTGCCAAGCACTTGCATGTATTCGTATTTCCTAGGGTTATAATTACTTTTTTGAAAACTAAACATTCAATTTTCCATTGAATATAACTTATTATCTTTTATTAAATTAAAGCTAAATACAGCCTAGTCATAGGTATTCATTTGTACCACTGAGTTGATTCTATAAAACATACCCAACTGTGGCACTGAAGTCTTCAAGAGTTTCAGACTTTTTATTAATGGGAGAATTTTTATCAAAAACGTATTCCAAATGCCATACCGGGAAGTCCCTTTACTCATTATACCTTGTACTGAAGGTACAGCCGTGTTTAAATAGGAGACGCATGCAGAACACTGGGATTAAGTGAGAATTGGGTAATTCAGTAAATCTCAGCATTAGGGAGGAATTTGCGCAATAGGAGCCTAAAAATGACAACTTGAAGTGTAAAAATGAGGTCTTAGGCATCCAGTTACTCTGGATCCCACATGATCCGTACAGAGATAGAGCTGCTTTTTTTCCCTTGCTCTGTGCTAAGCAGTTGGCATCTCTTCATCCTTGAGGAGGTGCTCATATTTCAATAGCAGATTAAGTCATTGCTCTGACTCATCACAGTTTTCGTTGTTTGTTTTTTTTTTCTCTTTTTTTTCAGTACTTTAGGATACTTTGGGCTAAGGAGCTCTATTATAAAGGTATATTGTGCTTCTAGCAAAGGAGGGGTTGTTTTGCATCTGAAGCAAAACTAATTTACGCACTGCTGACTTCTTCCAGAAACTTTCAGAGGCCATAAACTTTATGCACACAGCAGTACCAACGAGTTGCTAAAAATTCATCTACATCCAGATTTTATGTTTAGCTATGAGGTAGATTTAAAAAAAATCCAGATAGTGACATCTGCAATGAGAAATTAGATAAACCTTGTGCAGAGACACAGACTATATCACACAGGAGTCACGTTTTCTAAGCAAGCATGCTGTAAAAAAATAAAGCCGGTTTGATATTTCTTGCTACCAATCATTTGCATTAAAGGAGAGTTTAGGGTACCGTGCTACAGACTTCTCCCTATCTGTACAGACTTTTTAAAATTATTAACTCCTGTACTTCTTATAAATTGAAATAACCCGCTTCCTGAGCGCCTGGGTTCCCGCGCAGCACAGCCTGCATGGGGAGCTGGCCCCACGATAGCCGTGGCGCCCGTCCCTGAAACAGGCTCTGGCAAAACCCCTGGGTGCCACAAAAATGGGGTTTCACCCCCCTCGCAGCTGGTTTTGTGACCCTGCAGAGGTCGCAGCCTGCTCCCACCCCCCCGAGGGCAGGTTCTAACCAGTCTCATAAAGCACGGCAAGATAAAGGTGCAATTTTCTAGTGAAAGACCAACACCTAATATCTGATACCAAGGATTGTGAGTTAACTAAGGGAACCCAGCAAACAGGTTGTGAGCACCAACCCGTTCAGTCAGAGCGCAGGAAATTAGCTCAAATACTAAAGGTTTGGGGAAAAACTGGTGGGAAAAACTCGTAGTTCTGTTATAACACAGGCTTTTTGAACTGTTTTTGAATGCAGGCATCATGGTGAGTAAGGAGCCCAGCAAATGCTTACTTACCACCTCGGAAAGCGAAGTTGAGCCAGCAGCTTCGCTTGCTCTGGAGATGAAATACGCACTGGATCCCAACCGGCAGATCAAGAAGCGCAACAAAGCCCTGCAGGTGAGATTCAAGGATATCTGCGAGGCCCAGAACGAGCAGCGGGACAAGCAGCTCTCCACCAGCCAGGACAGCGACAAGCGAGAAGCGAAGGCGGTCTCCTACAAAACGGCGTACCGCAAGTACATGACGGTGCCCGCCCGCAGGTCCATCCCCAACGTCACCAAGAGCACGGGGGTGCAGACGTCCCCGGACCTCAAGAAGTGTTACCAGACCTTTCCTCTGGACCGCAAAAAAGGGAATATCATCAAGAGCGCCTCGACCGTTGACACCTTCAAGGGCGAGAACAACGGATTTCTACTCGACCTCAAGGACAAGGAGGGCAGGAGCTCGGGGGAGGAAGGCCAGTGGGGCAGGAAGGCCGGCAGCCTGCAGACGGCCGAGTTCATCTCCCACGTGGGCGAGCGGGCGAGCGCGGGGCCCGGCGCGGCGTGCGCGGGGGCCTGGCAGGACGCCGAGCTGCCCGGCTGCCCCCTCCACAACGCGGCCAAGCCGGAGCCGGGGAGCGAGGAGCCCGGCCAGCCCCTCCACGGGAGGGTGTTTAAAACGGAGGTGGCCACCGTTTACCTACCGGCGGGCGGCTCGGACGCCTCGCAGCCCGAGCTGCCTCACCTCGCGGCCGAGCCCGACTGGTCGCTGTGCCCGGCGGGCGAGGAGGACAGAAAGAGGACCGTGCACCTGAATGGCGTCCAGCCGCAGGCCGGGGACGCGCCCGCCTGCCCGCTGCAGGCCCAGTGCCGAGCCAGCGAGTGCCACGAGCGGAGCCTGCAGGTCGACGTGTCGCCCATGGAGGGAGCGCGGCCCTGCCAGGCCGCCGTCGCCCTGAGCGAGGAATGCCAGCAAATCGTGCCTCACACCGAAGTTGTGGACTTGAAAGCGCAGCTTCAGATGATGGAAAATTTGATCAGCTCTAGTCAGGAAACCATCAAGGTGTTGTTGGGTGTTATACAGGAGCTAGAGAAAGGAGAAGCTCACAGAGAAGGGTGAGTACAAGCCTTTTAAACAAGTATAAGCTGTTTTATATGCCTTTTTTAAGTAAGTCCTGTCACAGAATTTGCTCACGTGAATTTGCATCAGCAGGCCTGCCCTCCTGCAGAGCACTGAGTTACACTTTGTGTTATTCCTCGCATGTACGTGGCTTTGGTGCTTTAGCAGCCCCGGAGAAACCAGCCAAGGGTATTAGCAGGTTTGCTGCCTGCACGTCCCACCAGAACGTAATTAGGTAGCTCTTTACTGAAAGACCTGTAGTAGCTTTCCTACTCAAAACATGCAGAGCCATAATGAACGTGTGCCCGCACTGGCACCAAGCTGCTGCCGTTTCCTAACACGCACAGGAGCCCCTCCTAAAGCAGGACCCCTCGGGGTGCTCGCACAGCAGCAGCTCGAGGCACCCACAGCACCTCACGTAGCACGAAGGACAGGAGGAAAGGTCTTGTGGGAGAGACTTAGGCTGTAAGATAAAGGGATATAACTCTTGGTTTAATTCCATTAATGGTGTATGACTTCTGTTTGCTGCTTTGTTTTCAGCGTTCCAAATTTTTTAAGCAGATGAAAACTTTGAGTATCAAGTCTTTGTAACATCCGTATTACTCCATCTGTGACAAACTCTTGGGGACAAAGGAAGATGTTCTGTTTATCACTATGTTATATGACTTAAAGCAACCTTCAGTGCATTACAAGGAGTGGTTCCTGTAACACTGCACAGCATTTGGTCCTTACCGAGAGACTCCAGCCTCTCCCTTGCATTACCTCAAATGTTCTTCACACTTATTTGCTAATATTTATTCAATTATCACCCTTCAAAATGTATATGCACTGTTTGTTAATTAAGTCATAATTTATCAGAAGAAATCTAGATTTTAGAAGCAGAAACCTGTGGCTGTTGCTACTTAAGGCAGTCTGTGCTTTAATTTCAGTCAGAAAGGTACATCTGAGGTTTGCAATCTAATTCTGCCTCTAGGAATGTGGAAAATACCTTGTTAACCCTACGATCCCAAGATGTTTTTTCAGTAGAAATACTATAACCAGCTGTAGAACAAACTAAAAATGCTAAGGCTGTGTTGACAAAATTGTCCAACAGCTCGGATGATGATGATGATGATTATAACTAACCTGTCAATACCTGGATCTTTGGACTGGGAAGCTTCTTGACCTACCTGAAAGCAACACACACTTACAGATATTTTTTTTTTATATATAATTACTCAGAAAATGTATTCCTCTGACTCTATTCACTTAGAGATGCTATAAGAGAATCGGAGAAGTGGCACGCTGCTCGTCAAATCACAAAATACAGGAAATTATTTTGTTGTCCTAACTCATCAGCTGCTCATCTAGAACCCTGTGTGTGTGAAACACTCACACCTACCCAACAAAGTCATCTGCTATATACAACAGCCTTTCCTCCATATACTTTCATGCCCATTTTCTCTCTTTTCCCAAAGATACTGGAGCAATAGGTCCACAAACGCTTATTTTTATTACCCTCGGCTACATAAGCGTGATGTTTAAATAAAAGCCAGTTAACCTATCTGGCATTAGGATGGTGCCCATGCCCTCAGCACAAGAGGTCTTGCCCAACCTGTCGGTGGTTACTCATACTTTCAAACAACCCTTCTGAAGCTGTCAGCCAGAGAAACCCACAGCCTGGATTAGCCCTAAAACACTGGAACCACCTATAAACCCCAGTTCTTTACAATATCTGCGTATCTAAGTCACAGATTTGTGACTATATCATATTTGTAGCACCCCTTTTTCCCCCTAGGTTACTTGGCAATGCTGGAATGGTCCTTCCTCACCACCTAAGGACACATCACACGTTTTGAACTCATTTCAAACATGTTCTGGTGCGTGGAAGAGGCAATTAAGATGTTTTACCGAGTCTTTGATGTTAACTGCAAAATCATAACCAGTGGCAGTTATGCCAGCAGTGGAGGTTAATTATAAAAACTAGAGGCAAAATATCTACAAATCAAAGTCAGGCTTCGGATGGGGGGTTGTTTTAAACACAAGGACATGCAAAGGTATTGCCTTAAAACTTCGCAAGAGCAGAAAAGAGCTCCTTAGACCTGCTTGCAGCTCCTCCTTCCTATGCTCTAGGCACGCCCCAGATGTGCCTCCTCTCAGTGAGACGGGAAGGATGTAGAAATGGTGAAGGAGGGAAGGAGAGATGCATGCTTGTATCTTCCCCCCTGGTTTATGAGTTTCTGTATTCCAGATCCATTGAATTTTCTAGCACCTGGCTGACCTTAAAGGCGACTGCACAAAGGAGCCCAGCACTATGCCTGGGACGTTTCTGTTCTCCACCGAGCACATTCCAGAGCTGAAGGAACCCTCTGTTCTCAGACAAAGCATCAGCGCATCACTAACTCACAGCATATCTTTACCCTTACTTCCCTCAAATTAGGCAACTGCTTCAATAATAGGTTGCCCTGTACTTTTATTCTAGCAAATCTTTCCAATTACTGCGTTCATTTCGACGTTTTGCCACCGTGACCAGCCACTGTATGTACTAACGTTGGAATCACTTATCTTCTCAATTTCAGCATGTTGACATCTCTTCCTTTACTAGCCCCTGCCTCCTGTCAGGTCAGTTTACAACAAGAAATTGAGAGAATCACGACTGCTCCATCTCTGCTTTCTGTAGCACGTGCAGGTCTTCCAAGCTGTAAACCAAAAAGCAATGTTCTGTGTTTCTGGCTCTCTACTGTTTTTCTTTCATGTATTAAATACCTTACAATAACACACATGGAGAAACAAATACAAATAACACACTGCTGGGGAAAAGAATCGCTAACACTCAGTGAGATTTCTCTCCCTTCGAGAAAATCGGTGTTCTCTGAGTGCTGCTGTAGTGCCATGGGACCAGCGCTCAGTGGATTCATTTCCACTAATACGCTGTAGGTCTTGAACTGCTATTACTGCAATTCATCACTAAATGAGTCTATGCCAGCAAAATTGTATCAGCATCTCTGAAGATAGTGGTATCATCCTTTGGGTGAGTATCATCCATGTGTACTTTTCAAAATGTCAGTACTGCATTATCTGCAATTAGCAACAACCCGCGGCACTTGGCTCTGCTGAAAAGCAACTGGAAACGCAGGGGGAGGAAAAGAACATCTTGTCTTAGCACCTGGCAAGGTGCAGAGGGCTCTGGTTGCCCGAATCCGATGCTTCAAGCATCGCTGTGAGCTCTTCTCTCTGACCTGGGGTCAGGCCCAGGTGACCAGTCACGGAATGCAAACTTTGTCAGGAAAAACCACGGGGTGCAGCACAACTTTAATGCATTGAATCTAAGCTGTGTGTCACAGATCTGGGGGCAGGTCAGAAATCCTTATTGCGAGCTTGTGACACCCACGCATGCTCCCACTGAAGATTATTAAAATTGTACAGTTTAATAAAACTTGGCAAAATGGTGATCATAGCTTACCATGTGGAAGCCTCTACAAAAAAAAAAAGGAAAATATTACATCGCAGCCCAAGGCAGTAAGCAACCTTTGTGTTAAGTCATGCATGACCAAAAGTAGCAGAGCTACAGCTTCGATTCAGATTTCCAAGAGGGGGGAAAGTGCTGAATATTACATGAAGCCCGGCACGGTGTTATAACACAACACGAGTTATTTACGAGAAAATAAAGCAAACGTAATTCAGAGCAAGCTATTAGTAACCTACAACAGCTACAGACGTTTGTCTGTACTGAAGTACAGCGCTCTCAGTTAAGCGAGGCAAAATTCTGCTCTCTTTACCTGGAAGGAGCCTCCCTAAGGCCAGTAGGGGTGAAAGCAAAACCTAAGTCACTAATTTCCAAACCCGGCCAACTACGGCACAGCCCATGGAATACGTAACAGTATTCGGAAGATGAACAGGTAATCGAAAATATTTTGCAGCTGGAGCACACCAATGACTTGCCCTTGAAATCTTCAGCATGAGAAGTTAACAGCAATCAAGTCCCTTCTCATTACACCACAAATCAGTGATTTTAATAAACAAAGTACTCAATTTGCCATACGAAAATGAGTCACAGGATTTTGACTCTGCCAGGCCAAATGCTGCGTGTTGGACAACAGTTAAATGAGCCTGTTTCAGAGATCATTTGTATTCATTCGTTAGCAGACAGTGGTTGAGGAATTTAAAGAGCTCTCAGCAAACATTCCTGCACCACGCAGTGCCGGGCAGCAGCAGCAGCTCAGACGGCTCCTTTGGAGAGGCTCTGAAAGCAGAACGATCACCTGGATGGGATCTGAATGTCATTTCAAGTCTCCTCACAATGAATACGGGATGTTTGGGTCTCTATTATCATTTTTAAGCAGCAAAACAAAGCCAAACCGTGTTTGCTCGGATGTTTAAGCCGAAGAGGAGAGAAGGGCTCCAGGCAGTGCAGGCAGCATCCGCACCCAGCTCCTTGTGCTCTAACAGTACTGCCAGCAGCCACCCCAGGATCACACAGCCGAGCATAAACTCGCCCTGCCTCAGGAATGACAGCAAATGAAAGTCAGGTAGCCGAAGCAGTTATTGCCCAGATTGTTTGCTTTCCTCCTTTTTCAGAAGCTGCTCTGAGTACAGTCCAGCTGTTCCGCTCAGACGAAGGGGAAAGAGCAAATAAAGGCAGTGACAACCCTGCCGTCTGCCTCTATCCACCTACACACGAGCCAACGCTCTTAAAAACTGGCAAGTTCCTTATGTCACGTCAGGAGAAGGGTAAGCTCAAAAAGCCTACAAGTCCACCCCTGAAAAACACAGCCTCTGGAAATAACGGAGTAGCTGCAGAAACGATATGACATGGCTTTGTTCAGGATTATTTTTTGTTTTTTTTTTAACCTCTCTGGTTTTGTTTTGCTTTTTCAATTACAGACATAGCACAGGGAACGTTTAAGAAAACTGTTTCTAAGAGAAAACCTGGAGAGGGAGGAAAGCAATCTGTAGGTCAGCTTAAAGGAAGACAACTGCCCTGTGAAGTAAGATACGAAAACCCAAAGAACACAACCAGTTTTAGCTGTGATGCCCAAATGACATCACGTTTTGCATCGTATTAGTGCAGCCAAGTTTCAGGACACAACAGCAGACCTCTGAAATGTAGGGGCTGCAGGGACTAGACTTTCACGTGGGGAAACTTCACAGACGTGTGTTTGGTCTGTCCTGGGGAGCTGGCAAATTCATTCTGGCACTAAGTCTGCTTAAGACCACCCCCCTCAGTTTCTTGATAATTCCTTTACTGTAACTGCCACTGTCCTGTTTCGGAGCACGCACCGGTTACAAACCCTTCCTGAAGGAGGTGCACCAAGACATCTTGGAAGCTGTAACAATTCACCTACCCATCTCTCCACCTGCATCCTCCATAGTCAAATCATTTCTGCACCCATCAGAGCTTTCTGGACCTTGTGATTCCAACCGTTCTGACCACTCTGATCTATCTGTGTATCACTTGGTCCTGCTGTTTCCACCAAGATCAGCCTCACCTGAAGTGTTCCCTTACCGTAGTGCAAATCCATACTGAAGTAGCATTTTATTTTCCGGTTCCAACAACAACCCCCCTTCCTTTCCTTGCAGCCATCCTATAATTACTCCCCCTTTGTTGTAAGCATACAGATATTTCTAATTACAAAGAGCTAAACTGACAGATTTCTTCTCTCACTGCCCCAGAGGTGCATCACTCTATAAACTTTGAGCCATAATCAATGTGCACACCATGAACATTTCTATTTTTCCGGGGTTAGTTCATTAAAGCAGCTTTAAGACCAATTCTGCCTGCGGACACGTTGCAGGTTCTCTGCCCCTTGCTCTGCGCTCATCTCCCCGTTACAGCTGCTCCCTCAGCCACCTCAGGCGCTCTCTTACCCTTCCCCAAGAGCAGGAGAAGCTCCAGGCCCCCACAGCAGTCCCTGTCCCTGCCCTCACAGCCAGTAACCCGGTTTTCCAAGCTATACAGCCTCTCCCCAGCACGAAGCAGGGCAGAGCAGCGTGCCACACACCGACACCCCTCAGCTCCTTGTATTTTTTAGAGCAGAATTCATTGCGTGGCACAGCACGGAGACCATTTCAATACCTGCTGCGGCCACGCGGCCATCCTTGAGCCCTCTGATTTAAAATTCTCTGTAACCTCAACTGAAAGCTGGATGTGCCAGGCTGATCGTTGCAAGACCCCGTATCATTCGAGGTTTAGCCTCCTGTTACACTCTCCCTGAAGCAGATCACCGAAAACCAATCTGAAGTTCGATGTGAGTGGGCACACAGCTGGTATTTCCCGGCACAGTGTTTCAGAGATCCTCCAGGCTCGAGGGGATTCTACTTGGTATACTTTTTTGTTTTCCTTCAGGAGCTGAACAAATTTATTCCACTGCTTGTAATCAGAGCTTCAGATCACGCTGTCAAGGTGGATAAAAAGCAAGGGCAAACCTTTAGGTTTAAACCTTTAGGTAAAAAACCTTTTTACACAGATTTATTGAAGCTTAGTGCTCGCTCTGTGTTCTCCAGAAACGACGGGAGGACCGCTCCCAGTCTCGGGGCACAGAACTCATCTGTACAGATACCGCCTGGTAGCTGCAGATAGCACAGCCCAGCTGGAGCAGACACCATTTGGCGTATTCAGGAAAAAAAAATCATGCAATCTGTAGCTGGTTGCTATTCACCAGATTTTAAAAACCAGATGAAGGACCCCGCCTCCCTGTTTCGGGGGGGCTCAGCAGCCCTCCAGGAAGGGAAACCACGGCTCCAGACTTACATCAGGGCGGCTGCGCTGACACGAAGGCCAATAAAAGCAAACTTCCACTGTTCAAAAACAGAAATACCGGTGAAGTCTTACAATGAATGACTGAAAAAAAGCGTGAGCAGACTGGTGTTCCTGCTAAATATATCCCTGTGAATTGCCGCGGATCATAAGGGAAGCTTTTCCAACTGTCACCGAGCTGTCCAAATTACATACCTGCAAGGAGAGTTCTGCTCAATCAGTCTTTTAAAAGAGGATGTTATTTAGGTTCTGAATTACCAGTTTTCACTTTACACAATTAGAGTAATCCTTTAATAACAGCAGTTTGAATGTCGTAGTATTAGATTGCAAAGAGACAGAGCAGTGAGCCACATCTCTACCCAGTCAGGTAAAAATGAGCAAAACGAGCTTTATGGCGTCAAGTTTCTCACCGGTGATGGCTCTGCAAGAGATTAATGCCCAGGTTCCTAATTGACACCTACCTCTGAGCCTTACGTGCGTACACAGGGGTACGCTTGGCTTTCGCCTGGCTGGGGAAAAACGCATCTTGACTATGGGCGATTTCAGTAAAAAGGCTTGCCTGGAGAGGGGCGTCTTGTTTCTAACCTGGTGGGGCTCCTGGCTGGCCCAGTTCCAGAGCTAAGAAAGAAATGTGCAGGTCAGTCCCAAGGGAGGACACGTTCACAGAGCTGAAGGGACAGTGAGGAGTTGGGCTGGACTCAGATATCCATGGGCTGTTTCAGAAATGGGAGGGAAACGCCTCGTATGCCAGAGAGCTCCCAGGCACGTGTCTGTCTGTGTCCCCCCCAGCATCACCGCTGGCTTTCCCCCTCAGTTACAACATTCAGGTCCTGTTCTCAGCTCAGACCCTAAAAAAAAACCACACTATTACGCTGCTTCGTACCTTCTTGTTGTGGCTTTGTTTTAGACATTGCAAACACAGAGAGATTTTGCAGATGGATGAGTGAATAGGTAATGCATTGAAGATACACGGCACAGCCCAACGTGGGCACGCGTTTGCTGCCTGCAGGCAGTACTAGGTTGTTCTTCCCACTCACCGAGCCATTTTTCCATGGTATGTGCAAGCACTTAGAAAAGGAGCACTTTAACAGATCGCAATTCATACATTTTCTGCAGCACCTCATTGTAACAGTTCGTTTCTGCCTCTCCCTCGGCAGTGGGGTAGGGATCAGGGGGGTCCCAGGGCAGCTGTGAAGGCAAAGCGCCCTTCTGCGGGCTGCTGGAAACCTCTCCCAACACCCCCAGCTGTGCCTGGCCCTCTAAGTAACAGCACCTGGGCAGCAGGATGATGGGGGGGTTTTCACCACATCAATTGTTGCACGAATAAACTAGAAGAGAACAGCCCTTTGGATCGGCTGTTCTACTCTTTTTTTCCTCTTGGTTATCGGCAAGAAGATGAGAGAGAATCTGAGCGCGGTCTGCTAACTCCTCAGCCAAACGGGACTGCGGGGACGAGCAGAGGTATCCTGCCATGAACAACACAATTTATGCTCTGGAATACTTCAACCTGGCATGACTTCGGGCATCGCTGTGGTAAACGAGGAGCTTTGTTCCCTTCACTGCCATCTACACGAGCCCAGAAAAAACTTGTGAGATGGGACCTTGCCGAGCATCTGCGTACAGAGCTCTGGCAGACGCAGAGCTGCTTCTCCAGCGGTTCTCCTGCACTGCAGTGAAATCAAACCAGCATTTAGGGAAACAAGCAAAGTACCGAGGCCTGCAGAGACATACTTACTTCCAAGGGCCTTCCTTCTGTTCTTCCCTCTCCGTAAAATCCCCCGCCCTTCCTGCAAGCACTACCCAAGCAGCAAGAACACCGGCCAGCAATGTACTCCATCTTCTTAATTTTATGCCACTGCGCAGCCCTTGGGATTTTACACCAGCCCTGCGGTTTGTGTACAGTGGCTGATAACAGTTACGACCCTAACCCGGCACAGGCTCGTGTGTTTCTTTCACACCAAGTATTTGAGCTTGCACCGAAATCTCAATTGCTTTGAAATTATGAAAAAAATGCCTGACTTCTTACTTCTCCTGTATTCCCTCCCTTATAGAAACACCGCACGGCTGTGTCCTTCTTCATGTAAAAGTCTGAGCCTGGCCGGAGCCTGGCACCTAGGGAGGCGTGAGGGCACGGGCACAGCACGGGCCTGCACAAAGATCGGCCCCCAGAACCCCAGAAGCCGCGTGCAGAAGACGTTCGTTTAAAAATCAGGTGGATTTGGGGGTGGGAGAGCAACAGGGACTTTTAATTATCCTTCCCATTTTTTGGTGATATGACAGAGGCACAAAGGTATTCAAGAGAGATGCTAGACCTCAAATACTCATAATTGCCACAAGATTTTCTGATTTCACTTGAAATACCTTTTAATTCAATTCACAAGGTTGTTTTTTTTTTGTTTCCTTGCGTTGTTTGGTTGGGTTTTAATCACTAGGCAGCCCTCCTGAAATATGTCGCTTGTTTTTGTTGTGTTTTTTGTTGTTTTTTTTAAACCCTCACTCCCTAACTAACCTGAGTACAATATAAAAATGTATTTACGGGGTGAAAGCTCTTGAATTGCTGTCTTGGGAGTTATGCCATACGCCCACAGCGCAAATACCTCAAAAAGAAAATTAGTCATCTGCTTCCAACTGTCAGGATTCAGTAAAAAAACAACAAATGACTGGCTTGGAAACAGCCTAAGAACCCTCACCATTGAGCTCCGGTACATTTCAAAGTACTTTCAGAGGCCAAATGAATAATATGAGCCCTGTAATAACAAGAAAGGTAGGAAAAGAAATGGGGAAAATGATTCTGCTATTAGAGCACCGCAGAATCTCCACGTCCATCCTCCACCGTCAGTGAAGAACACCAGTGAAGGACACCTTTGTGCGGTGTCCTTGCACGCGTCTCCTGCTCCGAACACCGCTTCTGAGGGGAACCATAGCAGCCGTTAATCCAGCAGGAACAGGGTTTTGCTGACAGAGGTGTTTGTATGAGGAGGCTTTCCATCCCAGTACTGTGCCACATCTTGCCCGGGTCAGACTAAGCCTGTGGCTAAGCAGGGTTTAGTTTTATCTGCCAACCACATCGAGTGATCTTCCTGTATTTATTTTATAACAAATATCTGTATATTTATCTGTGCTCTGTATAGTCCCAGCAGGAGGCCATGCACGGAAGCAATCCCCGGGTGTTCAGACTCGAGGAGACCAAGGCCCACACTGCCTCAGCTACTGGGCGCTTCCCAGAGCTGGCACTTCAGAACAACTTCAAAGCCTCGCTGCCTCCTTAAGAGAATTTGTTTCACTCTATTTTAGTAAAATCACCACCAACAAAAAAAGTCCTTGAAGCCTGTTTATGCTCCTTGGTGGTGGCGGTACGTAAAAGCACGAGGAGCATCAGTCTCATCTAACGAGCGCGCCCAGCAGAGCACTCCGAAGCGCAGTCACTTCTGTAAAGCCGTGCCATTAAAGTAACTCCATTAATATGAAGCACTGCCTGCATCCCAGAGGGAATGGTGCCCAGATGTAACAGAACTATCCTCCAAATCACTTTGTAAGGTTTTGTTTTCCAGACTTGCTCAGGATACTTGAACTAGGGCCCCCTCCCTAGCGAGCTCCTGAACAGCAGAAGGAATTCAGCACATACAGACCGAAGCTTCCCTCTCAGCTCAGCCAGGTCTCTAACTTATATTTGCAAAAACCTACTCAAATGCAAAGATGGTTTTAAGGTTGCTATTTTCAAAAGACGCCTCAAGCAGGTGCACAACTTCTGCATTTCACTGGGGTTTTGAAGGTGTAATTCCTTCAGGCTGCTCTGAAATTCCTGCTTATTATTAGTAACCGCCAGTCCGTATCAGCAAATGGCTGCTCTTCGTTATCGTATTTTCCTACTTGGAAGTGTTAATTGAGGTTAAGCTCCGGTTGTGCCAAGAATGCTAAAAGGAATGCAAGAACATAAAAGCCTCCTGGAAATAACAGGCAGCGGAGCTGGCAAGCACACGTGGAACACCGAGTCTGAAGAACCCTCTGCTGGGTTCCCCAGCTAGTTAGATGCAGGCATGGCAATGCCAGTGACCTGTATCCATCCCTCCGCCAGCACCCCCAGCCCCTAGCGCGTGGCGCTGACCATCTGCACGCATCCGTACGGAAGCAGGAACACGAGGCAGGAGCAGAGGATGAAGCTACTGGGTTTTTGTTAGATCAAAAGCAACGCGAGCCAGAAGGGCACAATCAAAAGCTGGTTGTCCAACAGCCACAAGTTTTGTCAACCAAAGCTACGAAACCTAGTATTTCTTGGATGCAAACCAGCGCGACATTCCCCAAACCATGATGTTAGAAGTGGGAAAGGAAGCTGCAAGGCTTAACAGCGACACGGGAGTCGCAGCCTGGGGGAACTCCTGGCTCCCGGGCACCGCTCAGCGCGGAGTGAACCACGCCGCTTTGGATCTCAGACCAAAGCCACCGGTTTGCTAAAAAGCAAACAAGTTTTCGGTAGGAATCTTCGTGAAAAACATCACGTTTACACATCTAAATACAAATTGAAAAATGCTTACGAGTTTATACCAACAAAGAAAAAAATTACTGGTCTGTAGCCTGAACCCTTTGACATTATTTTCATAAGGGAGACGAGAGAGACACTCACTCCAAATGCTGCACCTCATACAGGAAGCCCAACCAGAACACTGATCTGAGCCCAGGGCCCAGACCGTGCTCGCAGACTGTTCCTAGCAGTTAGCACCCACAGGAAAACCATCTTTAGCTGCTCTGTTTCTCACTACGTTTGTATTTACCTCATCGTGTAAGGTTTACGTGCAAAACCACCGTGCTAATGGGAAAATCTTTGCTGGCATGAAGTAGGTAAATTCCATGGCAGCATTTATGGGGATAATTATGTGAAAACCAGAAAGTCCAAAGCCCTGGGGTAAAAGCAACAGAATTCTTTTATAAAGGGTTTAATTTCGAAGTAATTGCGTTTGTGCTGTACTACCACTCGGCCAGTGCAGGCCTGGCTGAAGAGGCAGCATCACTTGAACCGGAGTTTGAAAGAAAAGTCCTCCCTGGAAAAGCTGAAAAGATTCAAGAAGGACAGCGATACTTTAAGATAAATTCCGTGAGACTTGAGCAGCTCGTTGTGGACAGTTCAGTCTGTGGGTGACAGTGAGACAAAAAGCAACAGTGCTGAACGTGGCAGCTGGGAAGCCGGCATTTCCAAGTGAGCAAATTCGGATCATTTTTCATGCTGATACCAAAGGATCGTTCTTTTTATCAGGTTGAGCCTGCCTTGTACCATAAATTTAGAAATATGTTTTTAAGCATTAAAAGATCATCATATGCTTTAGAAGTTAAGATTGCAGGTTATGGAAGCAGGACCACAGTTCATGACCGAACTGGCACATCCACAGGAAGACCAAGCAAAGCAGGTCTCCCCTCTCCTTCAAAGAGGAAATTCTCACCTCTTCCTCATCCCTGGCTGAAACTGGGGGATGAGGAAGAGGTGAGAATAAAATAAAATAAATAGAAACTTGTCGTTGTCACCCTGTGACAGCGCTCATCGCACGAGGAGCCGGGGGACAGGTATAGGCGGGATACATAACCTGGGATACATAACTCTGATAACTTATCAGAGCAAACTGTAGCCCCAGTGGGCTTGGAGAACCTCGACAGAGCCCTTTGCAGAGAGGCCGGCCAGCCACACACAGCACAGACCAGCAGCGTGGTGCAGGAGCAGCACAGACTGCCAGAGAGCAGGAGGTCGTTAGTCTACGAGGCAGCTAATTACCTGTATATTAAAAGGTACTTTGCAGGCTTACATGGAGAAATAAAAACGTCCCAAGTGACATCTAATGAAAAAAACTGGCACCCAGCACGGCGCGTTTATGCCTTTATCTATACAGAGGCATTCAGGCACCCGTGCCGCGTTCCTCCCGAGGTGGTCGTTAACTGCCGCCCTGTCTGCGGGAAATAAAGGCTTCCAGCAGCTGATCTGTGAACTTCAGGGGCCGGGTCTCTCAGCGACCGTTTTTAGTATTCGATCAATAGCTTGGAAAAATAATTTTACAAGCCCAAGTTTAATGCAGCCGTGCCAAGTTGAGTGTCTGCCTCCAGGAGGATCTTAACGGGGAACTGAAAACAGAAACGGCTTCAGCCCTCCAAGGAACAAAAATTAGGTATAAGCAGGTGTAAAGCAGCGCCGTGTGTCCCCATCCTCCCAGGGAATAGCATGCGATACAGAGTTCTGCCTTGCCAAAGTCCTTTTGCACACCTGGCTTTGTAGATGTGTCCAAATTTAGCAGTCCAGTTAATTGGACATTAATTCTGAACACAAAAACATTTCCGAAGTATTACCTGGTATCAGGTTTTAGAACCACCACGTCCCAAGTCCTCTAAAATAGGAAGGAATAAAAAGAAACAACCCGGAACAGCACGAGCTCTGCCTTGCATTTTGCTTTCAGAAGGAGAAAGTGCCTTCACAGTCAAGCAGCAGATCCGCCCCGTTACCTGCTGCCCGTGGGAGCGCGGTGTGAGGAGCTTTACTCCCAGGGCCCGAGCACCCCGCGCCATTTATACATCGGTCGTCGCAGTGGAAGCAGGAATGCCACCTGCAAAGACAAGCCTGGTGCAGTGAGCGTCAGATTCGCTCGCTGCCTTCAAGGTCACACGGAGAGATTTCTTCTCTCTTAAAAGAATAAGTTTTCCATAAAATGTGTATTTATAAGGAGCCTAATAAACTTGTTTTACATTATATATATCTAAGTGGCTTAATAAGCTTCTAAAACAATACTCAAAGCTTTTTAAATAGTAAGGGGGAATGACACAGCGTAGGATGTTCATTTTCCGTGCCAGGGACAGGCACAGGAACAATTTGTGTATCATTTTGCATTAAAATTTTGTATTAGAGAGGCCTGATATTTTGTTACATAAGAATTAAGTCAGTATTTCCACAAACATCGTTTTTTTCCATGATTGTTACGGTGCCAGGGAAGCCGAGAAGCAGGCCCTCTGTCCCCGGGTAAGGCCAGGCACGGCTCAAGCTCCAGCACAGAACCAGAGCTCAGAAGCATGCCCTTAAATTACTGCTAACCTGAGCCAAAATCTTCAAACTTCCACAGACGAGCTATTTTCCCGTTTGTTTTACAAGCAACTAGGAGGAAACTGCAGATACTAGCCTGTATTTTACACAAATTGGGAAAAAAAAAAAACACTAGAAAAGTAACTAGAAAAGCCTGATGGACTTGACAAGGCAAGAAAGCAGCAGAGCAGCACTGCCTCGCCTGCGCCGCGTCCATTCCCAGTGATGGTTTGGCGCTGTGCTGCACTGAAGCTTTATGTAAAAAACCAGGTTCACTGAACTTCATTTCCTTGTTGTTTTCCCTCTTCATCACTGTACAAAGTATTACTGAAACAAATCTGGTATTTTCTCCTCCCGGTCATTAATCACCTGCTTTCCACGTGGCCTCATCTCATGGCTCAGGGAGCTGAACGTGCTGTTTTTGATCCTGGTTTCCTAATAGCTAGACTATGGTCGATGCTAAAGTTGTTTTTTTTTAAAAAAAAAAAAAAAGTTCTTATTTCTATGAAAAGCAATGACAGAAGGCAAAAACATGTTAAAATAAATTACTTTTTAATGACCTCGTGTTCTTATGTTTGTAGGCTTTCATATCGGACTGGTCAAGACACGGCTAACTGCGACACGTGCAGGAACAGTGCGTGTATTATCTACAGGTAGGTTAAAATGCTCATCTTCCCACTTCTTACTGAGAGCACCTAGTTATTCGTTAATGCAAGATCAAATGGTAGCCCTCATTAAAATGGTGTTTGTTTTCTCTCAATACACAGAAGCAGTTTAAAAAACAGAAAATAAATTCACCTTCACTGAATTATTTCAATTCAACAGGCTTCTGTTTCCAAGCCTAACACCAGAAATAGGTGACTTTGGTCAGTGCACCGCTGCAGCTCTCAGACGTGAAGTGCTGCAAGTTGCGAGCTGCACTGTCACGTACCTAGAGATACGTCCAATTCCTGTCCAACAGCTCAGCGTGCCAAATTGATTTCGTAGCACTAACAGCCGGACTCAGGAAGCAATTTTGAGATTTTAGAGCAAAGATAATCAGGTACAGATTCAGTGTAGGCAGTTTAATCAGTGCGATGACATTACTACCCAGGCTTTTACATACTCTCACATTTGTAGTAGGTAAGTTTGTAAAACATACAGGGCAAATACGTCCTGCTCAACACGAACAGCACGTCTACCTTCCTCCAATCAGACCTGCTCAGTCTTCACGCAACACAGAAGTGCAGACTCGCCGCATGCATACAAAAAGCCCCTTTGACAGACGTGTTTTGAAGGTGTATGGTTCCATAAGGTGAATACAGGTTGGCTCGTTACTGTCAAACCTACAAACAACAAAACTGCTTCACGGCTTTGTTAAAGATGGGTGATACCTGCTAGAATTTCTCCTCCAGAAGGAAACACTTGCAGTTTGCTTGCTAGAACAGGATCAGGTGCAGAAGGTGAAAGGATAACTTGCATTTTTCTCTAAAGCAGAGGTTCACCTCCTGAAGTTTATCAGCTGAGAGACCCGTTTTGCCACGTACTATGTAATGAATGAGTAACAGATAATCAGTGGGCATGACATGAAGCCATCAGGAGTCTGATGATGTGTTTCATACTGACAGCTTAATTATCATCCTCCATTACTGAGAGTCTTACAGAAAAGCAACCGCATGTTTACATGTGGTGCAGGTAAGATGAAAATAAACGCGACTCAGATGATCATTCTACCAGGAATTTCTTCTCTTTACCGTACAAAGGGATAAAATATTCTGAAAACTTATTTCTAGATTACCTTCTGAAACATAGCAGCAAGTATTTCAGAAAATCAGGCAATATAGTGCAGATGACAATGTATAAAGACTGTTATTAATTAAGATACAAACTAAAATGAATGTACAAATGCTGTCTAGGCCTAAAAACTACTCCCCCCCCCTTGTTTCTCTACTCGGTTTCTGACTCAGGTGGAAGACCTGCACCTATTCATACGTTACACCCAAGCTGCCTGGAAGTGAAAGGAGAAAGGATGGAAAACTTCAACTCCATCTTTTCTCCTTACCAGCTAACTAGGAAAGAGCAAGACGCTGTTCTGTGCAGGGAAGGAACCGATTTATTTATTTCTCCTTTAGACGGGTATGTAGAAGCATATCAATAACAAAGGCCTGTCCTACTGCCCTGTTTGCTCATCCCATGCAATTTCTTTCTCAGGGCAGACTGGGAAGTTGCAACACAGCACTCTGTCATCAGAGACACTCTTTTTGTTTCAAAACCACTCTTTTTAAAGGACTTATTTCTAGTCAGCAGGTTTAAAAGTAAGGAACTTCCCATTTTCTACCTTTTACATGCACTGTAAATGCAAGGCACGCAGCCATGCAGATTTGAAGTGCTTCCCTCCACACACGTTACCAGCCGGCTCCCCAGCATTTCCCACCAGAACAGCCATTTGGACTGAAGCTATCCATGCAGGGCATTCGCCCAAAGCAGCGTTTCCAGGGGAAGTTTTAGCAAAAATCAGCTCAGCTTTTTGACACAGTAGGAGAACATATGCTGCAGGCAAGAAGTCTAAAACCAGAAGACAGCGCAAAACAGGGCAACTCTGAGAAGACTGAATTACTATGACAAGATAAGCAGCCAGAAAGGATAAAAGAGAAATTCGCTGATAAAACCACCACTAAGACACATTGCCTTGTAGGATCTTCGGCTTCTCCACAAGTCAAATACTACAGCGCTGGAACCTCTGAACAAAATGAGGCATCTCATTAGGGAGGATGCTAAAGCCGCTCTTAAACCTGAACTCTGCGTACAAGGATACAGGCAGCACCTCTGTAAAGGGCTGCGTGACAAACCTTGCACACAGTTACAGTTAAGAACGAACACGTTATAGGGACAGAGATTAAAGCCTCTGCGCTCAGACTAAACCTTTCAAGATGCACTGAAAACCTGAATACCTTTGAGGGTGCTGGCCCCAGCCAGCTGTCAGTAAAGTCAGCATTCAGACCCAGAGGGCCATCATGTCCCACCCCTAGCATGTTCCCCTGACTGCTTTTATGATACTAGTAGAAGTACTTTTACCCAGCTTGGACCCACTGCCCTCCCACATCGTGAGCTCCTTCACACAAGCAGTAGATAGGGGAGACCAAAGAAAACGTAGCCAACACCCAGGTCAAGAACTCAAAGAGAACACCTTAACTTTTCCATAATTGGCTTTGCTGTTGAAAATGCAATTCAATTTTTAACACGGTAACATTAAAAAAAATACTTAGGAGGTCTTTCAAACCTCTATTTTTAAACTGAAGCATCTTAGAGGAATGAATCAGTTGCCCTACTGACAATCCAGCTACCTGCTGTGGTGTCAAGTACAGCAGATGAGGAGCTAGAATGCAGAAACAATCACTGTAATTAAATTCTTCTCCTCAAGATGACTCCTCAGAATATTAATATCATCTAGCACAAAAGCTTCCACATCTAGACAATGTGGAAGACACAAATCATTGTTGTACTCTAAGCTATTTTTGTTGCTTTTTATGATCAAAAATGCTCATACTTTTAGTTAACATTTCAAGTAGAAGATGATTTTGAAAATAGTTGTTTTACATATGATGTATTTTTTACTAGTATTCCAAATCTATTCTTACATTGTCTTAATGTTGAAAAGAATACATACTTTTCAGAATTAAAGAAAAGTGGAAATCCAGGTTACTTTTTCCTTTTTTTAATAAAAAGGAAACCGTTCAAACATCAAACTGTTAAAAATAGAAGGTCCCCAAAATTAAAAACTTTCCTACTCAGGAATCAGTAGGAAAAGAGACATCTAAATTTGATTCCCCATTTCTCTCAAAAATTTACCTGTTGCTGCCATAGGAAATAGGCTCAGGAACTTGACAAATTCTAACACAGGTCAGACTTCTTCCATTGCATGAGATGAGCAACATTAACTGCATCCTCCTCCTGCAGCACACATCAATTCGCTGCTTCCACTGCCAATTAAGCACCCATTTAGCTGCTACTGTGAAGGCAGGGAAAGGCTGGAGCAATTACCCCAAAGGTTTCAGCAGCCTGCTGTCACTGGGATCCTAATAGGGACAGGATCAGTTGTGCCACGTCTTCTGGAGCTCTAGGCTCAAAGACAGCTTCAAGACTCTTTTGCTGCAATGTTATCAACAGAGCTTTTAATGACCACGTCCCAGCTACAAGGCAACAGTCTAAAATAGTAAAAAAGTGTTTTTGCATCTTGTTTTTTGTAGTAATCGCCAGACAGCAGTTAGATTTGTAGTCAAAAAATGACATCTTTAGTAAAAATAAGCAAACTTTTTGTCTGGTGTTGATGTGTCAAACCTTAATCCACCCCATCAGTATCCCCATCTCGTAACAAAAGGCCACAAAACAGTTTCAAAATCATCTGTCTTTTACAAACTACAGAATAAACCTTATAAAAATATACCAAAAAAATATTATCCATATATCCTTTCCAAGCTAAATGCAGATTCACCATTATTTTTAAGTATAGAGAGTAAGTCTTACTAGGGTAAACTGTCAGCACAAAGTCAGCTTAATGCTGAGGTCTAGCAAGATCTTGTTATTAAGAAGAAATCACATTGATATGCAGAAATTGTACCAAATCTATCACACCCCAAACCCATGTGCACTAAAATCTTCATAGGCTGTTTTATTCCATGATTATCTTTTAGTGGAACTGCCCTTTCCGTTTCTATTTAAATTACCATCCCTCATGAATTTTAATCCTCGAAAAGGAATCTTTATGAGAAAATGAGTCTTCTGTTTAATATTTTTGTGCGTTATTCTACGGCCTTTATCAGGAATTATCTCTGTGAAGGAGTATCTTAAGGAATTCATGCTAGGCTTCCCTCTGGTCAAAAAGGTCACAAATACTCCATAGCTTTTACAAGGTTACTTTAGCTTCTGGAAATGATCAAATCGCTGGCCAATTTCTGCACAGGGGAACAAATAAACTTAAATCAAGACTGTACTATTGTAGCTCTTGGGAAAAAAAAAATATTCAGAGCTGCAGCAAGCACTAATTTGGCTATTTGTTATCCCTTTAGAATTTTGCAATCATATACGCTGTTTTACAGTATTTAATTTTGTCAGTGACATTTTAAGGCATGCTCCAGCTATTTAATTGAAAACCTATTATTAGAATCCATGAAATGTAACACTCAATAAACCAGCAGCTGTTACAGGTTAAAATCACGGTGACGTAAGTCAACTAGGTAGCACAGAGGCCACGTGGAAGTAGTTCAATTGTAAAGGTTAGACATAGTGATAATTATGAAAATACATAAATACGGCATACAAAATGAAGTAAGACAAGTAGACATAAATTCCTCAGATGGTATCGGTATAACAGAATCGGGTAACTGAAGGATCAGACTAGAAATTTTCACCATCTTATTTCCTACCCATACTAATTAACTTACATTCTTTCTCACCTCACTTCTAGTCTGTAACACGTTTAGTTGAAAATTTTGATCTTAACAGCTTCCCAGCACTGACAATGCTTTGCATCCTAGGCATCTGCGATATTCAGGCTGAAATAGGAAATTATAAAAAAAGGGATTGACTGCAAGTGCTTTAAGCTATTTTTCAAGTTATTTGTGCTTATCTGGATCCTGATCTTCCAAGATGCGGCACGCACTAACTCCATGTCATCCTATTAACACAACCCAGAAGAAGAGGCAATGATGTTCTTTAATTCGTACTTCACGTAGCCTGCTTTAGACTTAAACCTCTCGTCAAATGCTTGTAGGATTTGGGCCTAAAAATTATAAACGAGGTAGTAAAAAGGGAAACAGAGGGAGCGTCAAGTGAAAGAAAGGCTGTGGTTGAACAGGAGGAAAGTTGGTTTTAACCTTGATGGGGATCACAGCCCCAAGCCTGTGCAAACTCCATCCTTGGAGATTTCAAGAGCCAACGGGGTAAAGCCCTGAGAAACCTGGTGCTGAACCCGAACTGCTCCAATTCTGCAATCTTACAAGTAGCCAACGCACCAGACTGTTAGCATCCAGCGCCTTAAAATGAGGCACATTAATAACGTGTGACTATGTCAGGAAAGATGAAAGCCCATCCGAATCGCTAAGCTTGTTGCTAGATCCGCTCCCACGTCCCATATGTTTAAAACCAAGTGGTTATGACTCCTCAAACTGTTTTCAATCCCTTATACAGCAACAAAATTATAAAAAGTTCACTCTACCAGCAGCATGCAAAAAATAAACACTCATTACCATAAATTCTCAAAATCATTAGAGACGCCACGAAGCCAAGAACAGAAAACCCACCACACCAATCCCTAATCCAGAGCTTGGGATTCAGAAGATGGGGTTAACCAGAAAATACAGCAGGCTGAGTGAGTTGGCTACTTTGAGTGAGACACCCGAGTTGCGCCTGGGTCAGCCCCTGTACCGTGAGGCAGGCCCCAGGTACCGACACAGGCCTGAGGCCTCCGCACAGCGGGGCCACCGCGCTGTGGGTGCTCCTCGCTGCTCCCTGGGCACTAAATGCAGCCCTCACTGCAATCGCAGAGATTTTAATTACCAAGTTCTTGCCTGCGTTTAATGAGTACATCGAAATAAAATTCTCCAATTCTCCGAAATTTTATTTGCTCAAATTTTCATGGGACATATACGCTGCCTCATGCGCAAAGGTGTAGTTTCTGTTACAAACCCTGTGAATAGACAGTTGCTTTGGGGGGGAAAACAGTTTTTTTTTTTTTTTTTTTATCAGAGACAAAATTTTGCTGCTTACAGCTGTTGAGAAAAGCAGCCTACGTACTGCACTGCACTGCGCACAGGCAAAAACTGAGACAGGCCCCGCGGGTGGGGGCACTCCGCGCCTCGCAGCACCGCGGGTCAGGCAGCGGCTAGCTCGGAAGGGACGTGCCAGGCAAACGGCTGTGAGACTGGCACTGCTCCTGATATTTAGGTTTGTCTCGTTTTTGTAGGGCTTATTCACAATTGGTGGTATTCGTAGTTGTTGGCCTGACCGTTGAAAAATACACTGTTTTGTCATCGTGCTATGGATAAAACACTTCTGATGCCAGTAACGAGCTCCATAATGAGTAGTGTTAGAGGAGCACACAGCCCTCAGTTACATGGTAACTGCAGGTGTCACGGGGAGGCCTGAAGACCTGAAAGAGGCCATTTGGAAGTGAAACAGACCACGTGGCATAAAGGAAAGATTTTTTTCCCCCTCAGGAAAAGGTCAGTGAGAGGAAACCTATCGATACTTAGGATACAGAAATGCCACAAAGCAAAGCAATATCGACAGAGCTGTGCCAGGTGACAAAAACTAGTTCTCAAATGCCAGGTTTGGAAAGATAGGAGAACCGTCTGTAAAGAATATCCACCGCTCTGTAACGAAATATAAGGAAGCCACACAAATACGTAACGCTCGCTGAATTTAATCGTATTCCATCTGTTCGATAGAAAGCTGGAAACCAAAAATAAAATCAGCTACAGCTAATTCAGAAAAATATGAAAAATTACAAAATAAGGTTTTTGTGTTATTACTGCAGCACAAACAAGTACACACGGAATCCTAAGTTTGCAAGCAAACAAATCATTTGCCTCAAAGGAACAGTTACATTAGGAAACCGACAAAGCTAAATAAATTGATCCTGATAGATAACAATTCTCCTGCAAAATGTACACAGCTATAAGAGATAAAGTGCATTTCCCTTTATCCTCTTTATAGTTTTTAGAAGGAAAAAAATATTTATTTTGATGTAAATAGATAAACAGCTTGAAATGAGCTGCAAATGGTTTTATGCAGTAGGGAACGACAATAATGGGTTTTTGTCATATGGACTAGGATTAGCAGAGCTCTTCTCTTGCAGTCCATCCTTAATACAAATTGGTTATGGAAAAAAAGTATTCTACTCCAGAGTTGGTTCGGTTTGGCTTTTACAAGATTCTTTTACATCAATTTTGAGTAAGTCTTGAGAGAGCTTTCCAGCCGAACGTACGGATAACATTTTCAGAGTAGTAAAACGACCTGTGCCAGTGCCAGAACTGAAATGCCTCCTCCTGTCCCCAAACCGACACTGAAAAACAAGCCAACTCTAACATCAGCCAAAGCCTGCACAGATTCCTGTGCTGCCTTAAATGTGATTTGCAGAGCTCTTGGACAAGAATCTATTTCGTTGAGATTCTTCCAGTGTATTCCTCAAGGCATTTATGCGCTGGGACATTCGCAATCAACTGACATCCCAATCTTCCCACAAAATTAACACCGCCGTTATCTAACCAACTGCTTTTTACCAGCTAAACTGGAAACATGGCCACGTTACTGAGTTGAAGACTGCTCTGCTCTTTCCTTAATGAGGATGAATATTAGATGCAGTGGTCTTGGAGCATGCCTCTGTAGTAACAGAATATCTAGTGCTGCTTCTGTCTACAGCCAGTTCAGTGGTCATAGGGGCAGTTCTAAGGTGTATCTGAAATCTAAATATATAGAGATATATTTTTCTTCATTTTGAAATGCCTTTTTACCATTTAAGAACATGGAGACAGGAAAAAGATTTTGAGTATTTCAATTCTTACCTAGAAAAGTTCTCCGCTGACTACTGGGAAGTTTCTCCAACCACTCCAAATGACTGAAATGCTGACTGTTTTACTCGGTATGTGTTTAACCGTTAAACTAGGTGCTAGTCTTACAGCCAGATTAAAAAATAAATAAAAAACCTGACAACTTTCCAGCACCCGCTTTTAGGGACTTCACTGGAAGTTCTCCTGATAGGAGAAACTTGGCTTTCTCAGGGAAAAGCCACCCAATAACCCACCTCACCCTTCCAATATCCCAAACTTTTCCTACCAAACTTTTGATTTCCTCTCCACCAATCTACGAGGAAAATAAAATTCACCTAAATCCACAGATGGTATAAAGAAGCATAGCTTCTCAGATACCTTACTCCAAACAAACAACGTCTGAAAGAACTCAGAAAACACATTTAATAATTTTTAAAATGAAATGACATCCAGAAACCTCGTATATTTGTTGCAGCCTTGAGGTATCAGAAGTAGTCAGTGCAAACCCCATGAAACCTCGATGGTAGAGTTGAGAGGGCAGCCCCTCAAATGTCTCAAATGATGCACTCAGTCTTCAACTCAAACCACTGATGTTAGAATATCAAGCAGCATATAGGGAAGGAAGATGTTACACTATTCGTTCCGTAACGTCTCCTTAATTTCACTGTCTCCTAAATTCATCCTCCGATACCCAGCTGCAACGTAATGCCCAAGACAGGATGAAAACGCTCGCTGTAGGACTTGGCCAGAGGTTGGCACACCAAATGCAATTTAAACCATGACGTTTCAGGTATTTGAATGTACGCGGCCTAGATTGGTTTTTGAGGATCAGATAAAATTAGTATTTCGCTGAAGTTCGTAATGTGATTTGTTTTATAAGCTAACCCTGAATGTGTAGCTCTCTCTGTTGAAATAAGGGTTATAATTTCATCGTTATTATGTTTCTTAATTGCTAGCTGGATTTTGTAGTGGAGAGTCCTTAGAATTCAGGAGGTGTAATCTGGATCTTAAGTAGATTTCTGAATGCATGCTTCAAGACTAAACAAGTGTTTCCCTTATTGCTTTTTTATTATTTGTATTTATTTAGCAATTATTATCGCTATTAAATTTTAAAAGCAAATGAAACAAAACAAACACATACTAGCTATTACTGTAACGCGTTCTTTGCCTTTTACCTACAGATCTGATCAGCTAAATAAATGAATCTACATCCCCAGCTGTTTTTGTCTCAGCACTCATTCACAGCAGAGGCTTAGTAGGTCGTATTTTACTCTCCTCGTTAGAGGGCTATGTGCATATGCAGAAGGTTCACAGTGTAAAGGAGAATTAGGTTTTTAATGCATTTATTTTTCATAGATACGTACGTACATATGATGGTAATTTGGGGATATTAATTTCATGGTACAACTTGCAAGAAACAGCTAAGGTAAACAAGTTGCCAGTCAGCCTTCTTACCTCTCACCAACTCGGCAGCTTTTTTCAGAAGAAAAAGTTCTCTCCATCCACAGAGCAGCAGAGCGCCCAGGACGTGTGTAGTAGCTAGATTATCCTATAACAGCTAATTGCTTTTTTCTTCCCAATTTTAGTGTGGAATTGGATTTTAAGCAGCAAGAAGATAAACTACAGCCAGTGTTGAGAAAACTTCATCCTATCGAGGAAACTCAGGTTGCACCTTTGCCTTATTCTCAGGAGAGCTACTCCTCAACTCCCAAGCAAAAATCCAAAACTGAATCAAAAAAGCATGGAAGATGGAAACTCTGGTTCCTTTAACCAAGTCCATCACGTGGGGAGTTCAAGGCCTTCTCTGAAGAAGATCTGGAGTTCTGTCAATCATCTACAAAGGGATCTCTGCAGCTTGATCCGTGCTGCCGGCCGATGCTGTTGCCGCCGCCGGCCGCGTTCAGCTCTCACCGTATGTACCAAAAAGGCCTTTGTACCTAGGAACTTGTGTTCGGGAGCAAGGCGGTACCTGACACCTTGCCAACTTTTATTTGCGGTTCACCAATGTGGGATGTAAAACCTGAATTGAAATTTGTACAAAATGGAAAGTAAAACTATTCCCCCCCTCCCCCTTTAGATCTGAGAGCATCACATTCTAACCTGTTCAATCGTAGGCTGTCATCCTGTACGCAGCGCAATATCACTATTGTTTTAAAGCCTTCTGGGGGTTTGGTTTGTCGTCTTTTAAACGAGGGGAAAAAAGCAAGCAAGCCTTACGTTTGCAATGGTCTTCAGTTTTACAAATCCATGTTGATCGGGGAGTGCAGTTTTCAGCACATATATCCTGGACAAAGCACAATTTTTCATGTGGTCCGAGACCATGAATACTCTCTAAGACGTGACTATGTGTATATTTGCCTTCACGTGTTGTAGACTTCAACCAAGCTATCACATTTCGACAACGCACCGTCATTTCTAATTTAGCTATGTCCTCATCACCAGAAGAAGTCCGCTGCTCTCCTCCAGCAGGCGAGCGGCTAGAAATCTCCCAAATTCAGGACAAACCTTTAACCACACCAAGCTGACAGGGTCAAGGCCACAGGACAAACTGTCCTAGAGCTCACTTTTAATTTTTTGGTACCCAAAAGGTCTAAATGACACATTCTGGCACAGGAAAAAAAAAAACAGAACAACAAAAAGCTCTACCAATTGCTGGCGTTCGCCATAACGTAGTATCTTTTTCTAATGCAATCTTTGGAAAACCCCTACATTACTGCAAAAGGCACCATAAGTTTTATAGTACGCATTATGCTTTGAAACCTGCTTGGAAGAAGCAGCAATTTTAAGAGCTATTTATTTATTTATTTACCAGGCTTCTCAGATGGGTTTCCCAACCAACACATTAGAGTTTATATCTACATCTACTCATTGTATTTAACGACCAATGCACTTAGGGAACAAATCTGAACCAAATTTGTCTTTCTTTTTTTTTTTTGACACTTAAAATTTTGCTCGGAATTATAAACTGGAACCCTTTCCCTTAAGTATTTGTTACTGTCATTACACTCCTACCAAAAATGACCATTTGTGGAAAAAAATCTCCTGCTGAAGCAGCATGGGACTGGGAATATCCTTTTTTTTAAGGAGGTAAGATCATTTGAACCATACAGCGTCAGAAACTGGGTTCCTCTAAGTTGGTTTTGAAATTGCACACCCTGCAGCATCATTAAGATACAAATTCTTCAGTCTTTAGGTGGAAGAAAAGTAATCATTAGCAGAGGAGCTTGCACATAGTAACAAAGTGGAAATGCTTTCACTTACACCGTTTCTTAGCTCGACATAAAGCCCGTTACTACAAGAAAATTTGAGGAAAATCACATGCTGTTTGGTTTGGGGAAAAATAGGAAAAGGAGGTTTAAAAGGGAACAGAAATGCAGGAGATGGTTATGTCCACCTTGAAATTACTTTCAGCGTGCTTTAATGAAAAAGTCACCTTTGTAGTGACTTCAAGAGGGCTCCGAGTTCTTGTACAAACATAAGCACTGTCCCAGAATACTGCTGTGAAGGCTGAGGGATGAAGAAAAGCTGAGTGGTCCTGTGTGCCGGGAAGGAAGTGCAATTGTTTCATCTGGTAAAAAAAATATGTGTTTCATGTATTTTATAGTGTTTTTAATTAAATATATAGAACTGTTTACAGGGCAGCCCACCTTACATGTTCTAGAAACCCAAATATTTCCAAACAAGAAAATCTATTTATTTTTCCTAAAAAGAAGCATCAAATACGGACATACCACGCAAATACAGCGATATTCAGTAATAAATAGCGGTAATACTTCATAACTCATACATGCTAACATGCCATTCAGTTTAGGTAATTAAATCAAGCATCTCTCAATGGCAATCAATTACAGATCGTTAGCGTCACCTCATCAGTAGCTTTTCCCATAAATCTATTCTTAACGTTGTTGTGTGCAGGGACTCTGACACCAAACCCAACGATCTCTGTGCGGTTCCTGACTCATCCGGAGACCGGTGTTCTGTCATCAGCTACCATGTCAGAGGAAAGTCACTGGTGAAACATGTAAGAGCTACAAGTGAAAGTTCTCACGGCGTGTTCTGTACATGTCCAGGCTATTTTCTTAAGAAGTTGCAGATTTTTAATTTTTTACATTTTTTTAACAATGGAAAAGCTGACATACATAGTCTTGCTTACAATTACATATCGTGTTCTATCGTACCATAACAATGTAATTTGTAATAAAATGTTTTTGCAAGTGTGTAACATGTTATCATAGTGTATTGCATTTAGAACCACTCAGGCTAGGTACCGAGAGACGAACCCGAATCATGAGAGCTTTTAGTGAAGTGTGAGCGACACGAAGCTATTTCCACCCTAACGCAGGTGACCTTACAAACGGCAGGTTTGAGGTTACAACAGACAAAGTGCATCTTCACTTCCAACGTGGCACATCGCGTAGCTGTGCCGAGTTCCCTGAGAGCATCACGCGCTTCCACACACTGATTTGCTACAGGCACTTCTCCCACACCATGCTGAAAATTATTTTTAGCCAGTAGGTACCGCAGTGATTTTATACTCCGTGTTAGTTCCCAGGTCCATCTAATTTCCATTAAGCATCAGCTCCGTTCTTTGGTTTAGAACTGCTAGGAACCACCATTCCTGTAAGTACCACTTGTTTTCTTAAAGGAAAAAAAAAATCACTGTAAAAATAGCTTAAAAGTCAGGATAACATGAAAAAACTCATGATTAAAACTGGAAAATCCTACCATCAGTACAAAGTGTTTGCTTTTTCTTACCTCAGATGCAGAAGCGTCTATGCCGTTAATTTCGCTCAAGGTTTTAATGGCCGATCCCTTTTTCTAAGTCCAATTTTGATGAACCCTTTCAAATCAAGCCCCCTGTTAGATGGTCCCGGTTCTGCGGCACCCGTACAGCAGCACGCATCGTGCTTTGCTCTTGGAGGCTGCTGGCTGAATGGCCACGAAAATGTAACCGCACGATGCTGTTGCGGCGGAAGGAAACAGACCGCACGCAACGACTGCTGGCGTTACCTCAGCACTCATAAAACACCTGGGGCTTAGAGAAGTGACCGCTGGCAGCCTGCTGGCAGCTTGCTGAGGTGGATGCAGTCTGTTCACACACACATCGGTGTGGCAGACTCCGCGCCCGCTCACCAGTCGGTGATTCGTGTTAAGACATGGAAGAAGGTCGGTGTCAGCTACGGAACAAAATCATGACCCATCCCTCAGACACCACTTCAGCTTCTGGAAAGTTAGTTTCCAACACAACTTTAAATGTTTTCACCGAAAGGAAAACGTGTAGAAATTAGGTTTGGTTTTATTCAGTTGCATCTTTAGCAACCCAGTGAAGGAAACAAAGCTTTCTCCCTACGGTTTGGAACTGCCACGCACCGTTACCTGCGGAGTTTCGGGTCACCAAGACAGTTTACATCATCCAGCTTCAGCTCATCAACAAGGTAAGCTCCAGAACTCTCTCTCATGACCTTCAATAACTCAAGTTTCACTTACAAACTCCTGGACAGACATGCTGCCTTGGAAACATCCAGCGACAGAGAATCCACCACTACATTTTCCTCTGCCAGTAAGGAACGCGATTTGTTCCACAGTATAAAGGAATCGAGATCGTCTGATTAATAGATTCATACCTCTGCCGCCCGTCCAAAACTGACCTCCCAGGGATCCGACAGCCCCGGCTGGATGACCTTCCTGAAATTAAGGAGTTCAGCAACCGGCTCGGGTTTTTGGCTTTGCAAACGAGGAGCAAACCGAGCTGCCGACCACCAGGCAGCTGGGAGCAGCCACGATTCACTGCGGACCGAGCATCGCGCCTGGTCAGCTCGGATTTACTGGGGGCTGCAAATCGCTGATGTTCCTCAAACGGTGCTGGGCAAGGGAAGAGATTATTTAAGTTGTACTTAGAGGAAACCCAAGGTGGTCTGCTCCATTTATTTTTTTCAGGCTATGTATCTTCCAGAAGGGAAGGTTTTGTGATCTGGCTGCAGGTGAATTCACAAAAAAAAAAAAGAAGAAAAAAAAAAAAGCAGTATCTAGGTCTCACCTTCACTGAGAATAACACACACAGCACCTCTGCTTCCCTTAGCAAACAGACCACGGAAAATCACCAAACTGAGACTTCCAGAAAAATCTAGCCAGGAATAGCAAGTAGTTACATGGTGAAATGAGTTTTTTTAATCTTAACACCTCACTTGATGTGGCGAGTAGGGAACAAATGCTAATTTCCAAAGTATATAAAGTCACCAAAGACTGAAAACCTTTAAAAGGTTTATGCCCCCCCCCTCCCACGTTCAGATTGAGACACAGTACAAGGTACCAAAACTCCTCTCTCATTCCCTGGACCAAAGTGGAATACCAGTGAATTCTATACAAAACAGGCAAACTCCATCGGGTTTCTGCGTGGGTGCTGGCTCAGCACCCCGGGGCTGTGCACCCGCCTGGCACCGAAGGTCAGCATCCTCTCCCAGCAGGTAGCACACCCAGCACACCCACCTTTCTGCAACATTTTTCCAAAGGAAGCTGACCCGGTAACTCAGGTACAAAACCCCATCCACACGATACAACGGAGAGCAGTTATTTACAGTATCTTTAGTAGGCTCTACTTATACAAGCTCCTGTATCAGGAAATTCAGTGTCCCGTGCTCCCCGAACACTACGGCACCCAGCGACCTGCGGGCACGCCGAGGACCCCTGCCCACCACGGCAGAAGCCCCGACGCGACGCTGCAGAGCTCAGCCCCACAGCACCTCTCACGCCACCGACACAGCCCAGCCCCGGCCAGGAGCACCTCCAGCTCTGACATGGGGACGGAGACTGAGATAGGAACAAGGTGCAACGTGCTCACTGCAGGACGCCAGCACAGCTCTACCTACACAAGGAGCAAATCGCACACGCCCTGTCGTTTGCTACTTCCGAAGAAGTTCAACTGTGCCCCTCTAAAACCATTCATTTCTAACCCTCCTTCCTTCTCCTCATCCCGGATGATTCATTCTCTAATATAAATTCCAGGTGAAACTGTTCTAGCGGCGAGAAAGGAGAAGTTAGTGCGTAATTTCTGCCTGATGCTGAGAGGGGTCAGGTTCTGCCTGCTAATTAGCGGTTGCGTTTTCATCTGCCGCCTCTGTTGACACCGCAGAAATGAATCGCTACCGGTTCGATCACGGGAGGGTTCTTTCAGCGCAGGACTGACTTCTAAGCTAACAGTAAGCACTCCTTGAAATACCCGGGCCCACGAACAGGCATTACCTAATTACAGTGTGCGCGGGTCGAGGGACTTCAAGCTGCACTCACGACCACCACGGACTAACACAACCGTTACTGAGTTGAAATACACGCAGGAGGAATTTGCAAACCTGGCTTGGTAAGTTCAAAAGGAATCGTTAAGGTTTTAATACGGTATCTAAATAACGTTCGTCAAAAGAGTAATTAATTCACAGTCAAACTGCACCGAAGACATTTCCCATGCATGCGTCTCAGAAGACTTACACCTACTCCACAGCTGGGGGACAAAGAAGAAAGTTTCGTGCCCTCGTACAGCCGGATATTTAAATATCATCTGTTCTGCACGTTATTAATGATTTCTGTGGCAATACACAAAGTCACAACATAAATCTTACGATTTTTTTAACTGTTATTGGAATCCAACCTTATGACATTCTGCAAGAATGCGAGCCGCTCGCAACTGGGTTTTGCTCCAGCGAAGGATCTGGTGATCCACGATCACTTTTTATGACAAGAATGATGGTTGCAGAAATATCACCGCGTGCAGTTACACAGAAAGCAAATAGGAAAAGAAAGGGGAGGCCAAAAAGAAAAAAGTGCTCATGGACTCCCCCATTTGACTAGCAGATAAGCACTTTTTTTTAAGGAAAATTCATGACTTCGGGTGGGCTGAACGACAACCACAAGTCTGTGTGGTGAACTGAACTGAGCCAGATTCACGTAGAACAATAATAACCACGCAGAAGGATGAAAACCCCGCTCCCTTTGACCGGTGCCCCCACCACCACCTCTGTAAGCCTCAGAAAAATGACAAACTGATGCTCCACAGCTTACGGAGCGCACACAGCCAGTTACAGAAGCATTTGATTGCTTTGGGTCACTTGGGATTTAAATCCTATTACAGCCTGGTTCAAAAGGGTGCGACAAAGGTATTTAGGTTTCCACCAGCAGACACTTACAATGAGCTCCGAATCACGTCCCATGGAAATGACGGTTCTATTTACTGTCCTCAGCAGCTTCTCCATGATTATCTGGACGTGGCGTTGCGTTGGCCCCTAAGGAAGAAGAATAAATTAATGGTAACTAGATACAAGAGACACCAATACGATCCAAATAGTTATGTTTGCCTTTAAACCCCCCTTTCCCGTGTAAGTTGAATAAAGCAGCACTTACTGCTACTGATCAAAGGCAGAAAATTAGCCTCTGATTTAAAAAAGACCATGCAGCATCTTATTAATCCATGTTCCTAATACATTTATTTTTACTGGTACAGTTATCTGCATTAAAAGCAAGTCCCTGCAACTAGCAGCAATAACCATGGCATTTAGTTACTTCATTTTATTTTCCGACGTCGTTTTCCCAACATCCCAAGTCCACAGTCATCAGTGAGTCTGGGGGGTTCATTCCACAAAAGCTCGATTAAAAGGAACTAAGAAAAGCAAAGAAAGCTCAGGTAAGGAACTTCGGGTTCGGTCAGTTATGGCCAGTTATTTTTTCTGCCTTGTATGTAATGTGCCGTTATTTTTAGAAGAGTTGAAAATAAGGTGTTTGGCCCAACGGGCCTTTAAGAAGTAGGTCAGAAACCTCGTGCAGAGTGGTGCACACAGGAACTGAAGCCAAAAAACATGACAAGGAGTTAAAACCCACAACAGATGGGCATCAGTCCCAGCCTATAATTTATAAAGATATTCATTTCTTAGTTTTCCTTAGTCTGAAGGAGCAGACTTCAGAAGGGGAAGGTGGGAAGGTGAAACAATTCTACAGCCAGCACTTGAAAGCCTTTTCCCAGGTAATTATCTAAATAAAGCAGCATCTTCGCGGTGCTTCTCGGCTGCAGCACAAACATGCTGATGAACCATTCTCTTCCTTGCCCTTGGATCCACATAACCCCCAGCTTATCATCTGATTGTGCTTAATTAGCAAAGGCAGACACGCATATACGGAAAAGGTGCTTGCAGATCTGAAGAGCGATCCATCAGCTGTGCATACAGACACAGCCCCTGCTTCACTAAGGGTTTTTCTTCCTGCTGCTGCCAGCCCTGCCTTTGGGATAAAGCGTGCAGATCTGGTACAAGGAGCATCTTCAGGGCAAAGGGCACCTCGGTACCCTGCTCCTCGCCACCCTTCAGCTCTCCCTGCTCTCTCCTAGGCATCTCCTCTAAGGTTGTCCTCTCTGTGTACCGGGCACGTGGCAGCAGCGCAGGGCAGTGCTTGGGTCCGCTCCCGCCGTGCCCCCAGCCCCCTTCCAGCTGGGTTCAGCTCAGGAGGAGGGGAGCTGCAACCTGGCTGCCCCCATGGGACGAAACGCAGCCAACAAAGGCTGAAGGAAGCGGCCAAGCTGTCAAAAACCAATCTCTTTTTTTAGAGTAACCCGCTCTCTGAAGTCGTGGCTTAGAGCTCCTTCCAAAGAATACAAACAAAACAAAGTCAAATCAGAAATCATACAAATAAAACAAAATAAATCCAGAGATCCCCCAGAATAGTCAAACAGGATGTTAGATGTTATGTGAGTAGGCGACCCCAGCAGCCCCCTCCAGCTCAGTGTATGGGTCTGAAGGCTCAGGCAGTAGCACGTGCTTCTGTAAGGGAGCTTCCAACATTTACAGCTCTCCAGCAAAGCAGCGATATTTGCGTATCCGTGTGAAGCCAGGAGAAGACGAAAGGAGGACGATTTCACACGCCGCACAGCCACACGTCAGCCCAGGGCACTGCACAGGATGACGGGTGCCACTGCCAAACATTGATCGTCTGAGCGGACAGGACAGCTGCACTGGCTGCAACCTTCAGGCAGAAGCAGCCAGCTGCTAATCCCGGTCAGCTCTTGTGGGGTGGAGAACCCTACTGTGTAACGTCAAACTGCACTTTAAACAGTTGAACAAGTGTGCTGGCCTAACGAAAGCAGACGTTCATACAGCAGCCCTCGGGGGCCAGTATCAACGCATCCCAAACGCCTATTTCCCAAACTGCTGGGGGTGGGTAGGAACGGGGGGTGGGATCAAATCTTTTCCACCAGGCAGAGGCTAGGCACTGTGTAGGCTCATCTCCTAAGTGCAGGTGTCCCCCTCGCTGCCTAACCAATATCTGGAAAAGAAATCCAATTCGAGGGTAACAGCGCTGTATTGGAGCTGCCTCAGAACAGTCAGAAACGTCCCAAGGAATCAGGCAACACATCCTTGTCATCGCATACCTAAAAAAGAAGTCTTAAAAAAGACTGGTAAGGAGGAAAAAAAAAAAAGAATCGGAGTGATCAGGAGTTACCTGCGGAAGATTCATCCCTTTTAAATGCTAACCACCACAGAAGCGCGAGATACTAACCACATCTTTCTTGTAAAGCACTTCCAGGATGTTACTCAGCAGCTGGCAACAAGCCTCCAGATCTTCTTGTCTTTCCAAGTGATACTTGAGCTGATCTGTCATTGTTGGCAGCAAGATTTCCCTGCAGTCTACACACAAGACACAAGGTTACACAGAGCGTTAAGGAACTTCCCCGCATCGCCGGCACAGCCCAGCTGCTCCGGTGCTTACGTAAGACAAAACACCAGGATTCCCAGGCACCTGCCTATCAGCCCAAACCGTACAAAGCTGAACAACGAGAAGTTACAGGGAAACGGAGATCGGGCTAGGATGGGCACGGCTCCCTCCCCGCCGAACCCGGCCCAGCCCTGAGCAGCCTCCCCGGCACGAGCTGAGGACTGTTAACTAAAGCAGGCGTCCCCGTGGCAGCGATCTCATCAACGTAACGAGCGTACAACCTGCAAATCACCCTGTGCAGACAGAACATGGGGACCAGGTGCTCGTTCCCTGCCCCTGGAGCACTCCTGCCCTAAGGAGAGATGTCCCCGCCAGGCACCCGCCGGTGGCATGGTGGTGGCACCAGCCGCAGCCCCGCCACGAGGCCGGCAGCGTCCTCACAGCAGGCAGGAGCAAAAGTAAAACCCCTCGGCCTCTCTCCATGCCCACCCCAAGTAAACCCGTGCCCAAAGGAGGGGAACTGGTCACTGCTCTTTATCAGAGCCTGGCTTACCCCTAAAGAAATTAAAGTGATGAAATTGCACGGTGCACGCACAGTGTGCCTGCTACTAACGTACGTTTTGGGGGTGAAGGAAGGAGAAAGCAGCGTTTTGTCCCCCTCCTCTAGCTAACAGAACAGGAACAGACAAAAAACGTGAGGCTCTTCCAGATCCTTTACCCCACAGCCATCAGCTCCCAAACCCCTTTCCTCCAACCCGGCTGGCAGCTTTGCCCGCAGAGGACTCCCCAGGAAAGCAGTCCCTGCACAGAGCCCGCCAGGAGCCTTGGGGCAGTAACACGAGGACCCGCACAGGTCCCCAAAGAGGTTTCAGGGACAAAACAGGTTTCAGGGATAAAAGAACTCGAGAAAAGCCAGGCTGCAATGCAGCAGAGAGCACTTCGTCTCAACAAGGCGAGGGGCAGAAGCAGCAGCACCCTCACCCTGCCTCGTACGCTCGCGGCTGCAGGCCGGGAGCAAACGGAGCCCGAGCACACCCAGCCCCGGCAGCTCGAGAGAAATATCCTTCAGTCTCAAGTGACTCCTGCGAGTGGATGGTCACCAGGGATGCACAAGTGGGCTCTCACTCAAAGAGAGCACTTGGAAGCGTTAGTTTCCTCCACGTGGGAGTTTTCTGTTTAATTACCTGTCGGGCATTTAGCCACCAGCGCCGTAGCTCAACAAGGAGCAACCTCATGGTGCCTTAGGTCCATTCTGTCCCATCGGGACGCAGGCACTTGTCCCTGCACGGTATTTCCACGCAGAAATACATCCAGCCGTAGCTTCACATCCCCTCGCACCCTTTTCCATTGGGACTTACCCAGTAAGCAGCAAAAAAATGGATCACAGGAGAAAATCTAACAGCAGAGAAACATCACCGTAAGTCCCCGCTATTTGTTCACAGCTGCACTACCCGTAAACGTGTAGAGAAATTGGAACTGCAAGGAGCTGGGGATCTCTGGGCAGACCTGCCTCAGCAGCGCTGACACAAGCAGCGCCTGAACCCACACCAAGTCTTTGGGATTTTACCGCACCCCAGTGACTGCAGGCATAAAGCCCGAACAAACGGCGCTGAAAGGGCTCGTTCACCGGGATGCTCGTTAACGATCTGCAGCTCCTGCTACAAAGCTGAAGTCTCAACGCTTCCCTGCTACGGCAGGCAATGCAGTACGTACACTTGCATCAGTAGTTAGCAGCCACGTGCTTCAAACGCATGACCTTAGCTCCAAAGCAGCCCCCCAGGCAGAAAGGGACTCGGTCCCAAGGACGACCCAGCATTATAGGAAGGCTTTTCTGACCCGACGCCACCGGTGAGTTGCTGTCAGCACCGTTCCTCATTTGCTTTCGACTCCTGCCTCTGAGCGATGCTGAGACCGCTGAGTCCTACCCCCAGGTCTGTTCCCTTCCTCGTTCAGCCACCTGGGGGTGGTTCTTACATGCCAGGAGCCACCAGACGGGTGCGGGTCACCACTAACTGCTCGTGCCGTGTAAATCACGACCTGGTGAACGTCCCGTTCGGTCTGTCTCCCTCAGAAACGCAGAGGCACAGGGCTGCAACCGCAAAGCCTTTGTGAGACCTCAGTGTATGCTGATAGCCTAGGTTTTGACTAAGTCAGAGAGAAAAATAGACAGATTAAGGAAAAAAACCAACAAAACACAGTGGCGCGGCATGCTTCGTTCACCAAATAGAGGGGAAAGAGAAAGAACTGTGCCAGCCAGGCGCTGAGCACTCCAGCAAAGACATGCTACCGGTCTTTGTGAAGCCCACGAGGTGAATCAATCTTTAATAACTTACAAAGGCCCATAATGAGAGGTTGGAAAACGCTTCCCGTCGCCGGTAAGCCGCACTGCTAGCGACTGCTCGGAGATCAGTTGGGTATCTGCAGGCATGCAGAAGGCAAAACCGGCAGCTCTGCCCCCTCGGGGTTGCACTGCCTAGAGCGCTCGTTGATCAATAGCGCAGGTGTTGACATCGAATTTCTGGGAAAGGAAACGCTAACTGATTTGTCACACTCTCCATCTGGGACCACACAGCCCATACAAAGGACTGAGTTCTCCTGGGAAGACGTGGCAGCACTCCTGGGTGCCACCCGCCCGGCTCTCGGCCTTCCCAAGCACCGAGGGGTGAACGTCCGCTCCTTGCTGGGAACCTGCTGCAGGATGTAGGCTACGGGAGGATAAAACCAAGTGCCAAGGTGTCCTGGCTACTTCACTACTCAATAAAAAAGCCAGATCCTTCTCCGTGCAAAACCAAACACCTTCGTCCCGGTGCTTTCCCGTCGCGCGATGCTTTTAAGGCTGGATCACCTACCGCATCCCAGCGTCACCGGGAACAGAAACCGCTACTGAAACCATGCCAGAAGCAACGCTGAGGTTTTCCAGATACCTCCCATAAAACACGCAAGCACTAGAAGGCAATCAAATCCTAAGAGGGAACCCAACCAACACACAAATATCTTTCTTTATGTACATACCCGTCTAAATATATCTATTTCAACAAACCTAGTACTATCACAGTAGAATCTTATCTCCACGCAGCGCGTCCTTCACCATAAACTACTCTGACAAACCGCGCCTTGATTATTTACACCTACAGAGCAGGGAAAGTTGACCTTCCTCAGCCTGCTGGTCACAAACACCTCCCAGCACTGATGAATGGGAAGCCTTGATAAAGCCAGGCTCCTGCCCAAAAGGCAGCTGTGAAGCCAGGCGAGGAGCGTGACGCGCGATGATTACAGCAGCAACTCGACGGCCGTTCGTCCTCTGCTGCCCAAGTCCAACCCACGGTGATCGATGCCACAGCAACGCGCGGCGAGAATAAAATATTCATCTTTATAAAAGGATGCTCGGGAAGCACTATCAGCTGAGGAGCATCCAAGCACAGCTTCGATGAGACACTGACACGGGATCTGTGCTGAAGCCAAACACGTGCAATAAACGTTGGTCGATATTAAGCGTTTCATTTGGAGAGACCCCGATAAAAGTATTTCCTTCTTTTGTGGTTCATGTCGTTGATGTGGACAAACAAAAAAGCTGCGCTTAATAACTGTGCTTCTGCTACACAGCATGGAGATAAAGACTGTAAGTTTAGCCATAATTAAGCAGTAAGAACTCGTACAAATGCTGTGTGCTCTCTCCTAATATTTAATAGGCCAACGATTTCCTAATGGAGAAATCACTTGTTTTCTTTCCTAACTATTGCAGGATGCAGCAGCCACACAGCTCACTTGGTAATTAGCTGCGAGTCATTTGTAACGCTGAGCAACAGAGAATGCAAACATCTCTACAGGACAAAACAAATCAGATAAATCACTATTTATACAAACTGGGATTTTGAAGCTTCCAAAGATGAGACGATTCACTTAGCTACAAACCAAGCATTTACACATCTGGAACTGAAAACCTGCACTAGGTTATTATAAAGCTGCTGCACTCCAAGTCAGGAATGCCCACACGCATTTGGACAGAGCCCTACAGGAGACGTACGACACCCAGAACTGTTTCAGGTGCTCGAATTAAGAGACACGTCCTGCGTTTCAGGGTTGGTGTGGGGGTGTTTTGGGAGGCGGGAGGAAGACAAGAGGAAGAAGAAACAAGAGGGTTGGTTTCTATCAAAAGATCGCTGCTCTACACGGACAAAATATTTGTGTGTGCGTGTGCAAACCGTAAGAGATCCAGATAAAATGCTGTGACAGCAGAAATAGATCTTATTTATGCATTTTCTTGTATACAGCCATACATCCACACGCAAGCCTTGTATATTCACGCACCTTTCCTTTATCCAGATGTATACATAAGATGATGCATGGCTTATATAAGGACACACTGACGTGCCTAGGTCTCCACCGAACAAGGTGCATACAGGTTTCTAACCTAGTACGTCTGAAGCTCTGTTCAAGTCTGAAAATTAAACGACTCGCCGAATCAGAGCATTAACCACTGAGAACTTAAAACGCTTCGAACTGCAGTTAGCCCAGATGAGCACTGGGGTTTCAAAGAAGCATCCAGCCCCTGTGCAAGGGATTTTCTATTAATTGATATTCTCTATACAAAAAAAAAAAAAAAAAAAAAAAAAAACTAATTTTTAAACAACTTAAAATTTTGCTTGACAAGAAAAAAAAACAAGGACAGATCAGGAGCGTGAAGGTGTGATACACGTGTCGTCTGTGCAGAGGGCTGATCTCTACCTGAGGGCCTCTGTAAATAACCACAAGCTCGGATAAATATGCTCCTTGAAGTCAGCGGGCTCTTTTTCTCTCATCAAATACACAGACACACACACGCTCTCTCCCTATTTAACACGGCTTTGACTGCCTCATCACACAGGGCTTCTTCTCACTCCCCTGGGTACACGGGCTCAGTTATGAATCACTCTCAGGACAAAAGCGATGGAATGGAAGGAACGTACAAGACTTCCCTGCCAAGGCTGAAGAAAGCTTAATAATAAGTACAAGCTCCGCAGTGGAGAGAAGTAACCTTGAATTTCAGAAGGGAACAAATGTGACACAACATAACCAGAAAGCCAGTGAAGTTTTAAAAACGGATTCAAAAAATACTTTTAAAGACATACAGACCACAACACCAAAGTAGATTCACACCAAAAACCCCAAAGCCTTCAGATTTCATGGCGACCACCGAAGCATCCATCACTCAATGATGCTTCATCATTCACACACCCCCCTCGTCCCCACATCCTCCAAAGCCTGACGAATTCATGCATTTTGAGTTTTTGTTCTTCTTGAGACACCACAAATCAATCTTCCCTGCCTCTCAAGGCACAGAATTAGTGCATTTTCTCCACCTACGCTGATGAAATGCTGGTTGGTTTTTCGGTACGTTTTACAGCTTTCCATCAATTCCACCATCTCGTGCCACACATTGCTTTTAGAAAAGAAAATCTCATTCCTGTGATATGATGCAGGATCATACAGCTACTTAGGTGGAAATATTGGCTATCAGTTTAAAAATATTGAACAAACGAGGAGGAGGAAAGGCAGCAGAGCTCTGCTTCAGTAACACAAACTGAACCCAGCAGAGCAAGGAAAATCTAACTATAACAAAGGCCGGGGCTATTCTTTTCATTTATTTTTGAGGGACTTTTTAGTGTTTACAAAGCTTCCCAGTACGATTGATTCTGCAGGCACAAGCTTTACGCAGACCTATCGGTAGCACGAGAAGCTTTGACAGCAATGCTGTGTTTATTGACAGAGAACACCCCAGCCCCGTACAGGCGCACGCAGCCGTGCCAGCACTGCACCCAGCTCTGCGAGTGCCCTCCTGGGCCAGGCTTTATCCCCTGGCACGTGGCACTGCCCCAGCGGAGCTGAGCAGCGGGTGGAGTGAAACGAGTGCCCCACGCAGCCTGGATGGGCCAAACACACCAGCCTGGGCAGCACTGGGGTACACGTGCCTTGAATCACACCTCAACTGATGCATGTTAGACTTAGGACACTCTTATCCGTGTTACTTCAATGTCCTCCTCTCCAGCACAGGCAGATGTAATACCTTACATCACTGACTCCTACCCCGAAGACCTTGCGTTCTAAAAGCAGCTAGAAGAAAGCAAAGTTACTCCAAAGAGCTGAGAAGGTCAGAAAGGACACACGTTATAGTCCCATTATGTACACATCAGGAAGAGCAAACATTACAACAGCCTCAGGGAGACGTGAACCATTTCACCCAAGCCCCAGCCTTGCGATTCAAAGTAGACAGAATTATGTCCCTCGTTTGGTGTGGCTCGTAAGGGCTGAGCAATCCCAAATGGTCTCAAATGTGAAGGTCAAGCTGAACTGCGTTTGGAGTTGCTGGTGCAGTGGGTGGTGCTGTGGCTAGGAGAGCTTTATCCCTGCTTCCTCACCATCCACAGCTGCAGGAGGTAAATGCACAACAACTGTGCTCCAGGCCCACCTGAGCAGCAAGGGGAAACCCTGCTGAAGAAAACCTCAAGTGTTGAGGGAGAGCAGCAGGTAGGACTTGTTTCGGTAGTTGTACCAGGTCCATACAATACTCGAACTTCCAGCAGTGCTGCTGAACTGCACCAGGTGTGGAAGCACAAAGCTTTGTGAAATTAAGGAGCATGTGCAGCACAGACTGTGTTGGCTTTATGCTTTTTTTTTAAACTAACCATAAGAAGATAAAAGTTAGCAGGTGTGGTCGGACGTTAGCTGATCTAAGACCTATCAGTACAGAGCCAATCCACCAAGACTTTATTTTTTTAAATTGGAAGCACAGAATTTTGTTATGTCAGCACTTGGTGCCCTGTCACCAGCATTTCTGATCCACAGAAGAATCCAACTTTACAAAATGATTTCCTTTCAAATTTCCATGGCCTATTTGCTCCCTCATTGGCTGCGTCTGACAGCACACGGACACTGAGTCTCGGTTAGTTTAACTTGTAGTCACCTAAAAAAGAACAGAAGGTTTCACCTCAAACGAAGCCATCTGTAAGACAACCACTTGAAGTCATCTTCCACAATGTAAAGGAAGAGAATAAGGAAGAACGGATGGAGGGTTTAGATGTCGTGATGCAGGGCTTTTATGTTGTTTTACCTCCACTAGGGTACAACCGAACGGGAACGAACGATGTTTCAGGAAGGATGGACATCCAGAAGAGCCATTCTTTCTGCCAGACTTCACTGAGCACAAAAGCTGAATGCACAGCTTTTGGTAAAATTATCGTAGTTGAAGTTGTAACACATGCCAATAACGCCAGATACTTAGTGCCCTCTTAAATGAAAAATTACAAGTTTTTCCTTTCACTTCTTTATGATCTCTAACCTGCAGTAAGTGTCAATTAGCATTTCCCCACCGATTTTAAATCTCCTTGTCCTGCTAATGGAACAACCCTAACTGGTTACAACTTCTGCTGCTTTCAGCAGCAAGGACAAACCTTACAGCAGCAGAGGTCTGGAGACAATGAGTAATGTGACGGCGTAAGAGCCGCAAAGGCTCTGCTTACCGTGCTGCGTGAAGAGGTCGCTGTGAACTATTTCTATCAAGCAGTAGAGCTTCTGAATCGTCAGCCGGCTCACAGGAACGTTCAGGATGAATTCGGTAAAAAGTTTGCTATGCAAAAAGGGACAAGCGAAAACATATTAAACTCTCCCCAAAATATGTCAAAAAAAAAGAAAAGAAAAACATCCAATAGCACAAAAATACACAGACAACAGCAGACTTTCGGACAGGCAGACTCAATTTTCTTTCCCAGACACAGAAGACAGTTCACATTTTTGTAATATCCCTCCCTGTTTAATTCTTTTAGTTTCTTTTATCATAATACAAGACCATATAAGCCACAAAATTGAAAATGTGGAAGAAAATGATAGTTCATATTACAAGCTTTCACCAGCAGTAGAGCCACGCAAAAACACATATTTTAGGGTGACATAGGACCATCAAACTCATCAGCTGAGTTCCCACATTAAACAGTTTTTTTTTTAAAGAAATTTACAGTAATTTTGTATCATTTCCTGATTTTTTCCCTCAGTTTTTTCCCATTAAGGCTACGTTTCTAAGTATTACCCAATTTCAATACCGTAAGTGACAGAAAACTTGTACTGATGATGGGTAAAACAGGGCCGAATCCCAATATTTCTCATTTGGTGGATTTTCAACAATACTTTTACCACCACGTATCAAAATTATGATTTAGATCAGAAACCCTACACTAGCTATCTTCCCGAGGGCCGAAGAAACCATAGGAGTGCACGTAAATACATTGAAAGTACAGGAAGCAGAAGGTAGACTCCAGCTTCCTCAGACATTTGGAACATCAGACTATGTTTATAGTGATATAGATTATTTCTACTTTACCTTTTCATCGTTTTGGCAGAACACAGAAAATACACAGTTGTGTATATACACACAATATATATTATATAACTGATTGTGCAAATCAAATCAGTAAAAATCTGCATTGCTCATTTTTATTTCAGTTTAGACACCTTGTAATATCACTGGGAGAAACTCATTTTTTCTTCCCCTCTAAGTTAAAAGTGGTCCTAAACAAATAGCTTTGGTTTCTCTATTATTTTTTTGTTGTCGCCGTTCTAAAACATCTTCCTATTACGCTTTTCTATTCGCTATTAAGAGCGCTCCCGTGTTTATACGATACTGGAATGTCCATCCACAAATAAGGCCCAGTGAACAGAAGTAGAGTTATTATTTGCATCACGTAACTCAAAGAGTGATGCATTAAGTATACAGCTTTGAGTGTTTTGGCAGCCGTTCCTTGACTGATAATTGTTGGTACCTCATTATGTGGTTTTACTGGTCAGGACTGCAAAATTTATCAAGGCATTTGTCAACCCCTAATGCCCCACCTTACTTTATAAGCAGGATAGACGTGTAGTTCTGCAAGTAGTTGCAGAAAATAACCGAAGCGATAAAACATCTCACGTGGTCATATTTCATTGCCCTCATGCTCCAAGCCACCACTACACTGATAAAGTAATACATTAGAAATATGTATTTTAGGTACATATTCATAGATGTATATTTATTAAAATACAATTCTAGATGAAGTGCACAGTACGCTCAATTTGGTAACGACTTACCTAAGTTCTTTTGGATCAAATACTAATTTCACATCATTGACAATTGCTGGCAAGTATTTAAGTGCTGCCCCCTAAAAAAAATAAAAGAAAAATATGAGACTGAAATTCATGCCTCCTTAAATCTCATGGGAAGAGTACAAGAAGAGAATTACACATGTAATTGCTTTGGCTGAACTATCCCCTCTGCCTTCAGCTGAACCCTGTAACTTGCTCTTAGCCAATTTGGGGTAAAAGTTTCCTAACCTCCAAACTCCAGGAAAATAAAACTTTTAAGATTAAACAGAAAAGAAGGAAGAGGCAAGACGAGAGCTGGGGAGACTGATAGCTTATATCAAACTCTGATGAGCTCTTCCCAACATGTTAGGAATCCACTTTGTGTGCTGGGCCACGACACCAATGCTCCGTTCCTCTCATCACTTCTCCCTGTCTTCTGTAGAGCTGGGCAAGCTCCTTCTCCTCATTCTCCATGCTGTGGTTATTTGGGTTTAATTTTCCTTCCACTACGTCAAAACCAAACCAAACCCCATAACCTAAAAGTCTAAAACCCCATAACCTAAAAGTCTACACAAACAGTAATCGAAACAACAAAGTTTTTATTTTCTCTTTCATTTGCAAACGGATGGAAATGTCTCGTTTTAGCACCAAAGATGAGATAAATTCTATGTAAGAAATCCTCATGCAGGTCATTTTTGGTTTTAACCTCAACTGTAACAGCTCATAAACACACACAGCTTTTACCGAGGCCCCCCAAGCTCTCTCCGGCACCGAGCACCAGACGAGGAAGAAACGCAGTAATTCAGATACAAGCCACAACCACCAGACTCATTTCGCTTTGCTCTGCATTTTATTGATAATACCCAACGGTTTGATTACAGACATTTTGCTGCCACAAAAGGGGGGATGATTCATTCCTGCCGAGGCAGTTGTGTGTTGAATGCTGAGCCCTGGCAGTTTCCGTCGATGAGAGCCCCATGTGCTCCCCAGCCTCCTGCATCAGGAGGAAGGCGAGCCCTTCCACTCTTCCCTTTCATCACTTCCCTCTCAGCCTGAAGTCCGTGATGCGACGAGTAATTACGCTATACAGCTCCAGGGTCGGAGGAATTCAAGAGACAGCAAACTCCTGCTCAGCAGTAGTTGCTCGCAGGAGGAGGAAGAGCCCACAGGAGCAGACTGGAGGAACACTGCCCGACAGGCACATACCAAACTACTTCTCTGTTTTCCCAATAACCACCCTTTTCTGCCACAACACTAGCAATTTTAAATCAAATTACCCTGCTCTTGAACGCGCTAGGTCAATTGGTTGATTACCGACCCGAGGCCAGCGCAGACCAAGCTGTTAAGCAAAAAGGGAAAAAAATACTTTAAAACCCCCTATCAATCAAATATTTTAATCATCTTTCCAGCTAAAAATACAAGTACCATTAACGATTAATAAGGACTATTTTAGAGTAAAGTTCAGGTATATTATATAGCGTAATTATTTTAATTAAATCATTTGCATAGCTTAAGATTAGCAGAAGTATCAGTGATACAAAATACCTCTTTTCTTGAATAATGCATGAAGCAGCTATTGATTTCCATATTTCTCAATAAAAATGCAGATTAAAATTATTTTGGTTAGACGGCTGAAGGAGGAATATATCCACGGCCAAAACCACACCCAAAAAGGCAAGTTCTGGCAATTCTTTTCTGTTCATAATAAAGCATCATCAGATTCCTGATGCATCTTATACTGCTCTTCCAAAACGGGCACAAGTGGCTGCAAGCAAGCAAAGAACGCGGCCCTGGCACTGCCAGCCACCCTGGAGGAAAACACTAGGTTGTAGCAGCAAACACAATTCTAATTAAACTATCGCATTATGAGAACTTCAGTGCACGCTACACTCAGCTTCAAATCAGCTCATGTCCTCTTCTGCAATGTGAATGAACAAATTTGTTTTCCGCTGAGTGTTCGTTATTACAGAAATTCTGCTGAAACGGAAAAAAAATTATGAAGTGAAGCTTTTATAGCCCATGCTCGATGCTGTTCCCAAATTCCGTCCATCACCCAGAACTGAGTCAATACCCAACATTTCCCACTGTTTGCTCAAATAAAAGGAAAATGTATGTTTCTACCGCGCTGCTACAGTTTCAGTGTTTGCTTTTTGTTTAAGAAATGCAGTGTGTTGTGTTTTTTTTTTTTAACCTGCAGAAGCATTCGCAGAAGAAGTGGATTGAGGATAAGTGGAAAGAAGAGATTTGAATTCACAAGGCACCAGCGGTCTCTGCTTCTACGGAATGAGCTCTTCAGGAGAAGATGAAATCTGTCAAATAGCTTCAAGTGACAAAGAGAGAAAAATTGCCACTGCTTGCTGACCAGTTCTACCAGAGAAAACCACAAACATGTCACAGGTTAGCTGCGAATTTCAAAGCGTTCCAGCTCCTATTCATAGTCCATTTAAACTGTCGAGCTTGATTGTCAAACGTTTCCACGTACGCTTAGCGGACTACTTCCATGCTCAGAAATCAAGCTCATAACTGTAATTATGCAAATAGTCCCATTATGCACAGGCTTATGTGTTTTGATGGATGAGGACTCTAATGACCAGTTATAAACCGCAGCCATCGCTGTGTTTTTATTTGCTTATCATTCAAATGCATGTAGCAATAAATGTTTAGTAACATACTAAAAAGGAGCTTTTATTTTACATCTTGAATTACAATTCCACGCTGCGCTGGCACAATCATTAAAATTAACACTTTAATGACTTAGATGAAGCACTGTCAGGTGAAACTCTTTCAAACATCATTTTAAAGCCTGTGGTTACAGCATCTCTCAGCCACTTGGGTTCCGCTTTACGGACAAACCAGATGAACTTTAAGATCTTCAAATTTTAAGAAAACTGTACAATTTCCAACATCTCCAATCTCTGATTACTAACTCAGTTATAAGCCAGGCAGCTTGGTGGAGCAGCTAGGGCCTGTGGATACAAATTTATTTCCGTGGCTGTGTAGGAGAACTGCAAAAGTAAGAGCAAGCTTCGCTTACTTTTTTGGAACAACAGAAAGAACCCCAAAAGTTGCAGTACTACCTTTAGGATGTCGTAAGATTGAACAAATGACACTTGCAAGGTTTTAAACAAAATTTATTCCGAATACTGTCCTACAGGTTTTTGGCTTTAAATTCATCTCTCTATACTACATAAAAGCAAAACCACCTAATTTTAAAGTGTCAAGCCTTTCATTTCACACAGCATAGCTAGTCTCACAATTAGGCAGAACATTTCTTTGCCAAATACAGTATGTTCTAATGAACTCTTCTGTTTGATGAAGCTCTAAATTTGTTTTACCTACACAATCTGTACACAACTTTAATGTCAATTTTCATCTTCTGTACCACTCAACAGAAAGCACATACCTTCTCCACAAGCATTATCCTTGGCTGCAGTCCTATTAAGCTCATAAACCCAGCCAAATTAAGCCTTGTCAGCAGCTGGATCAAACGATTTCCAGGAATGCCTACACGCTATTTCTGAATTGCCCCAGCCTGCAGTAGTCCTTTGTTCCGAATCACAAATGCCTATGGCACAAAATGCAGCGTAAGACATCATAAAGCATCATTTATTCTATTTGTGTAACAACAGCCCTTCTCATGCAGGTCCTAAGAAACAGAAACCTCAGTCCATCGACGTATTTTAGTAGAGAACTTGTCTAAATGGAGGACAAAAAATGTTCACCTGTTGGGAAAGCCCTGCAGACTAATGCAGCCTGTTTTGTTTCCTCCTGCTGATGAGAATTACCTGAGCAGCTTGTCACGTATTTCTGTTTGAATACTTTTCTGTGGTTTTGGCAATAAATTATTATTGCTTATTGTTAGAGGAGAATAAGCTATGGATACCGAGAAACGCGTGGTGCTAAAAGCGACAGGAGTTATAAATCCAGGCACAGAAGAGAATTCTCATTAACGCAATGTTACCATCTTCCCCTCTGGTTCTCTGCGGTCACATTACAGGATCATTTTTATCCACACACCTCCTTTATCAGGATCATTTAAAGCGCAGAACTAGCTCGTGTACCGGCGTGCCTTTCCTCAGCCCCGCTGAAGCGCAGCACAAAGCCACGTGTAGCAGCAAACAGCCAAGTGAAGTGCAGGAACCCTGCTGAGAACAGCTCAGCTCCCTCACACAAACACCGCCTAAATCAGACAATCCTCAGAAATTCGATGCAGCTGGCTCAACTGCCCTTGTTTCAAAGAGATGCAAGAATAAATTACCAGGGAACATTTGCATTTTTATCTAAACTTGAAACATCACGCTAGGCTTCAGCCGAGCTCAGGCTTAAACAGTAAAAGGTTAAGGAAGTAATTATCATGCACCAATTAGCAGAAAATAGGAACGAAGTCAGGAGAGCTCACTACACGTGTGATCATTACAAACACGTATACGTGCTGAATGCTGCACACCTTAATCAAATAATTCTTAAAATCAAGCTAATACCTGACAAAGCAAACAGTTTAGTCTGCCTGCATCTCAAACCACTACAGCCCACCGCCGCCGCTCATCCTGCAAGAACCACTGGTTAGCAAGGTGACCGAGAACACCTCTCAGCTCAAACCTCTGTCTGAGCTTCCCTCTCCAGTTTGGACAATTGCACAGCTTAAAAAAGCAAATATAAAAGGTGGTTTCTGAATCACAGCTCGGGTTGGAGGGGACCTTACAGATTGCCCCCTTCCAACCCCACTGCCACCAGGGCAGGTCTCCCAGGGCCTCGTCCAACCTGGGCTTGAATACGTCCAGGCACAGGGAGCAGAACAACTGCCTCAGCTAGGGCAAACTCATGCAAAAAAAAAGAAAAAAAAACAATTTAATAACAATATAAATCTGTGGTTTTAAATTATTTTTTAAAATCATACTAACTTTTCAAATTAAATCCTATAGGATTGGCTACTGCTGCCCTAGGACGAATATATCTCTTTCACTCTTACACCTTAATGCTTTAACTGCAACATTTTGGAGTCCACTCAGAGCTGTAGATGCTAACAAAGCTCTGCTCAGATCTTGTTCCAAGAAGGTACAGATTGCGTTTACCAGAAGATACGTAATTGAAGACCTACAATGAGATTTTTAAATAAAATTTTAATAATTATTCTACTTTATTTTGTAATCGAAAGGCAATACCTCTACCCTGTGGAGAAAATAGCTTTTCCGTGTACATATTTAGGCAGGAGGTACAACCACATGTATATAGCATCAAGCGACCAGGTCTTCAGCTGCAAAGTGACCACTAATGGCAGTGACGAAGGGGGCAGGAAGCAGTCACCTTCAGATACCACCAGCAGCAGTGACAGACAGGCATGGAAACGCTTCTCCAAGCCCCAGGCCAACTGGAGGCTTAGGACAGCCCTGTGCAGAAGATCAGCCCGATGCCCTCCCCAGCCACAGCAGCCTCAGCAATGCAAAGCATCGATTTTGGGGCAGCAGAGGACTTGTCAGGCAGAGAGGGGTTTTGCTTGCTTCCTTTCCCCTTTTAAGTCACGAGAAAAATGTAATCAGTGCTGTGTCCCTAATGCAAGTTACCCCTCCTTGTAGTCAACAAAACCTCTCCGTGCCACTCTTTGTGTGCCCTCCTCAGAAAATACTCTCCATTTTGTTTCCTCAAACCTGAAGACTGAAGTCAGGTCCGCAAAGTACCTTAAACCCTCGTACAACTCATGCACTTTTCTTCTGATGCAAACTTTTTACTTTTCAAGGCTTTGGGTATGTCAATAAACAAGGGGTGGTTTAAATGCAAATTATCAGGTAACCGAAGAGCTGAGCGACAGCCAGCAACAGCTCATCAGCTTCCGCAAGGACATCAATATTTGAATAAAGAGCAATTCTTGCTAGGAACACAGGACTCCAGTCATTCTCCCCCTCGCAACGTCAGCTCGAAGGCTACTTCCTTCAGGTATGCTGGGAGAAAGCACGCAGTATAGCCAGCCCAAACAGGAAAGTTGTAAACATCCAAACTTTTCCGTGGCAGTTCTGCCTCAGGTTGATAAACTATCACGACACATTACGGTTTCTGTGAGGAAAAAAAGCAATATTCTAATTGGTGAATTAAGCACCTGCCTCTTTAACGTGAGGCACCTTCATCTTCTGGGTAGGTCTATTCAACTTCTTATCCCTCCGAACAGGCTGATTTTGTGTACACTTATTTAGCTTTCCCAGTGTAGGGCAGAAAGAAAAAAAAGCCTGGGACTGCTAAAGCTAGATCTACCGCTGGGAACTGAAGGACACCCCCAGCCGGCAACTTCTCTGCGTGTCACCCAGCCGCGCATCTGCTGGGGCTGCACCTCTAGGTCAGTTATGGAGCTGTAACTTTCCTCACCTCTTCCTGAACCTACTGACACTGCCTGCCTCCGTGGTCTCCTACAACAAGCCTCAAAGTGAAAAACTTCCCCTTTTAAGCCAACCTCCTCCTGCTTTCAGGTGAGGAGGAGCTCTGCAGGCCTCAGATCCCTCAGGCCATGGCCCCGTTCCCTGGCCCTGCCTCTCCACAGCTCCTGTTCCTATTTCCTGAGCTGGAGACCAGAACAGCACCCAGGACCGAAGGTGCAGCCCAGCAGGGCTAGCTAACCACAAACGACAGCCCTGCCACGCTCGATCTTTCTGGTGGACACCCAGCACCCTGCTGGTTCTTCACCTGCTACCACCCACTGAAGGACCCCAGAGAGCTGCTGGTTACGACCCAAGGGGCCTTTCCTGAACTGCAACCGCCAGCGCCGAGTAGAGCATCACACAGGAATTAACACGCTCTTCCTGAGATGTTTATCTACCCCGACACTCCCCTTTGTGCCCCCTCAGTTTCATGATGTCCTCCTGATGTTCCTCACCTACCAACTCCAGATCCCCGATAAAGATGCTGATCGAAGCCTCTAATTCCACCTCTTCCTGACGTGCTTACTGACAGCTCCCAGGTCTCCTCCACAGGTTGGCCAAGCAGTTTTCTTTCCAGAAGCCATGCTCGCTCCTCAAAACCCACCACACAACAACGAAAGCACCGCGTTACACCCCTATTCAATGATTTTATTCTTTGTAACAGAAACGCAGAGTTCTGGTTACTGAAAGAATTACGGTGCTTCAGTGGATATTTGAGCACAATAAAAGCAATCTCGCAAGCTGCAAAAAGCCAATACTAACAATTACATATTCTAAGAACAAGGTAATTAGAGTCCAAAGGAGATGAAAGTAACGAATTAACAATGAATGAAAGGTTGTGGAGGCTCCTGAAAGGCATGCACAAGCACACTTCTCAGGCAGCCTCACACGCTCAGCTCTCACTGCTTCACCTACCAGTGTATTTATTTCATGTAGTCAAATGCAGACAGGAGACGTACTCTGCACAAGTTTGCAGAGATTTGGATATAATGCACCAGAGACTGGGACAGACAGTGCTGTTGTATGATTTCTCTAGCCTTTGCTAGGAACTTTGTTGTCTTTTCCTGCATCTAATGTGAATATAAAGTTAATTCTGGAGGTAGTCTTTGACTTAATTTTTTCTTTCCCCAAGGCATAATGTTGTTGAAAATTTAAAAAAAAAATCTCATTCATCTGCATACGTGGAGTAGCCCCCACAAATGAGTCACAGAAAAATAAATCTGGCATCTGGATCCTTGATCTGAAAACACCCTATTTGCATCAGATAGCATACTGGGAGTCCATGGTTCCAACTTAACAGTTTCCATTCAGGATCGCTGCATCTTCATTCCACTGGCAGAGCACTTTTCCTGTACCACGCAGTACCCTACCTGGTATCAGATGCTGCAGTCCAAGTTCTGCCTTGTAAACCAAAGTATTCCAACTCGGCAGCTTTATTTCCCTGTACTTTTGCTGTGTGCCCAGCATGATTCCACTAGCCTGTGACCTGTATGTACTCAGCTACAAAGGATCTGTGGCTTTGACTTGGGTGTTTTCCCACTCTACACTTCCCAGCTTCCTTCAACAGGAGCCTTTTGCCCAGACTTTGTACTTTGCTGCTGTTTTTCTTTGCCTCCCAGCTGCTATATACACTTTTTTCCTAATGCATAGCCCCTACACATCTGAGCAGGAAGAGTCACACTATTCCCACAGCCACCCCAGTTCTTAGTCCCCTTCTGCTCAGCTTCCAACTGATTCAGCACGGCTGGGTCAAGAGCTGCATCTTTCATAAATTCTCTTGGGAATCACAAGGAGAACAGCAAGGTGCATCTTACCAAACATGTGTTTACGACAGTTTCTATACTTTTTCATAGTGAAAGAGATTCACTAAAAGAGCATGGTGCTGACACACTGACCTCCAACTGCTGTAAATTCTAGGACTGGTGGATTTTTCTATCTAATGCTTCTGCTCTGTGGTATTAACAGCCTTTCCATTAGGGGTCAGAGACCACATTCCCAATTCCATGAGCCAGCCAACTCTCCCAAAAGTAGACACCATATTAAAGGGAAAAAAGTGGAACACAAGGGGGTGGGGATGGAGTTTCCATATTAACAAAACAATGTTCTAGGGCTTAAGATACTATGTTGAAGTTCCTGAACAACCTAGGATATAAATAAGTGCATAAGGATACCGTCTACACTGCCTCCAGTGTCTTAGATGTGGTATCTTAAAAATCCCTGATAGATAAGGTTACACGAGTTAAATAAGTGAAATGTCATTTAACACCTAAGTTCCCTTTTTTTAAAAAAGCAAGGCATTTACAGCAATGAGTCAAGTTTCTTGTTTGAAACACATTCTTTAGGCACTCACAGACCCTTCATTAGGAACGTTCAGTATTAACCATGACTGAGATAAAACTTGGGCACAAATACACGCACACTCTTTATCAGACACCTAATTATGGTTTAGGATGCAAAAATAAAGCCAAGCTGGAGGCCTCCACATACCTTCACTATGACAGTTTGGTCGGAGATGCTGCTCATCATCTCATTGATGGACTTGAAGAGCTGCAGCAAGGACTCCCTGAAGTCTGCTTCCCCTTTGTTTTCATAAAGTCTGAAAAATAATTGGGTGTCATAAACATCATCTAGCTAAAAATGGAAATACAGTTTTAAAACGTTGTTCAAGTGACAGATGGTAATTCACTGCATTACTTTATTTTCATTTTTATTTAAGTTTGCAATTTTTTACGTGTTTCTACACTGAACCAAGAGTTGTCTTTCACAGAAATCTGAAGAGAGACTGACCAGACTGGGCCAGCAGTAACAGAAGATTTTTATTTTGAAGCTCCCTATCTAAAATGCCCTGTTCGGTATTGCTCCTTACGCCTTCACGTCACCACAAATCTCTCCGCGGTGACCCAATTCCACGTGCCCACGCAGCAGCGGGACGGACTCCTCCACCCAAGGAGCCAGCAGATGTGTGGCAGGCCCGATGCCAAGCAGCTCTGCGATGTGGAAACCAGACAGCACCCAGACAACTTGCCAGCAGTCACTACCATCTACCAGGGGCCTACGGTGAGAGACCTTAAACTCTGTGAAAGGATGAGGATGTATCAACCCTCTGCTTCCTCGATACTCAATACAAATGGGAAGAGAGGAGTCAACGTGTTTCACCTCTGATTTCTGGAGAGCTGACACGAATCTCGTCTCCTTTCTCATTCCCTTTATACACAAGATGACTAATCCACAGTTTGCAAGGCACCTTCAGGCAGGGCTGCAGAGAAGTGCTGTGCTGTCAGCTCGCTCCCTGCCGGATGCTTTCAGCGGGATAAAGCTGCCCTGGGATGCCTCAGTAACACAGAAGGAGAAAAAAGGAGCAAGCAAGCTCAAGAACATGGTACCCTCATGCTCCGGTTCAGTACAGCACAGGAATGAGCAATTTTGAGACTCCTTACAGCGTTTAAACACAGCATGATTTGGGGTTTGGGTGTAGGATGAGAACATTCTCACAGCAAAAAATGGAAAAGGAAGAGGAGAACACTATCTCCACACCATTATTTTTTAATTTCTTTATTTTTCCTCTTTGGCAGTAGGTACGACTGACTCGCAGAAGGGCCGTTGCCCTCGTATTTCGCACAGAGCATTCGGTTTCATAAATCTCAGAGGAATGAAATGACACCACACATACCTAACGTGACCAAACCCCAATCATCACAGCTTCTACATCCAGGTCAAACCCTAACAGTCATCTCTGCACACATCAGATGGATTTTCTCCCTTATCTCCTGGTTTACCTACTCATCTTTGATTGCCTCCAGGAGCCCCAGCCAGCAGCAACCTTAAGCCCTTTGGACTTGCACCAGCTCCACCAGGCTTCCCCTCTATTTTGCTCCACTTTCTTCTGTGGTTGAACCCAGCAAGAAACGAGCCTTGAATACGGTGTGCAGCTCAGAAAGAGGGCACTTAATGCGCACAGTTAATAGGATTTCTTCGCGTCTGAAAATAATTAAGCTGTAATTAAAAGTTCCTGATGGACCACCTGTTACAGAAGGAACGGGGCATACAGTTTTAAAATGGCTGTGGAGAACAGGATGCTCTTGCTGTTTGGCACTGAACCCGAGGTATATCATTCCTAATGCTGTGATCATAACCCTTTTGGAGGCACAGATATTATTAAAAGCTATTTAACCGGTACACAGGGGAACCACGTGCTACAGAAAAATTATTAAATTGTGTTATTTTGTTGTGCAAGCTTCTATTCCCCTTCCAGGCTAAAACTGGGGGTTATACAGGAGAAATTGTTTGTTAACTCCCAATTTCAATTATGGATTTCCGTGTTCCCCTGAACACACTGGAGAGGGGGAAGTAATACTAATAAAAGGAGTAACTAAACTTGACAGTCCAATAAATCAGAATGCTCCAGACAAACACCTTTGTGATTCAGAACGGAAAGTCATAAAAATAAACAAGTTACAGGCGTTTCTGTTGCCAGTTATTTAGCATACATTTAATCCACCTGCTAATACATAAAAAAGCCTTGCAGCTTTACCATTATTACACCAAGTCGACACTTCCACCACTGACTCCAAACTTTTAAGACTGTTGTACGTGCTACATTGCCACTGCAATGCACTGAGTAGACCAAAAAGGTATTTCTGAAGTTCACAATACCTCGCCTTTAAAAACCTTGATACACCGAACCACTGGACTCGCCATCAGGCTTTCATTAGTGGACCAGGCTTTTACACATTCGTCCAGACCTGAAGCTTGCCTACTGTCACGTTTCTAAAATGTTGCAACTATTCGGTCTACTTCTATCTTAAGGTCAAAAATAGGTGTTTTTATTTTGTTTTTTAAAGATTGTTTGCTTGTCAAGATTTCTCAGTAAAATGCTAATGATGTTTCAGGACACTTCTACGTTATCATCATTTCAATCACACACCTCAGGCAGGATTTCAGTCTCCCGGCAGAACAAATTGTGGTGCCATTCAACGTTCAGCAGCGTTTCTGATTAATCCCCAGTCATGGAAAATTGCATCTCCCCAATGCTGAAGTGTTCTGAATTAGTGCTTAACAGGAGAAAACCCAATGGCCAGTACTGAAGGGTCATATTGTCTGTAAATCTAATCTGCAGCAAGAGATAATTATTTTTTTTCTTTCTTAAAATGATTTGTAGGACCTCCAACAGTGTAAGTGGCGTTCGGTATTTTACGAACATCACAGCCAGAATCTTAAAGAAGCAAATTACGTTGTGTAATTCACAGGAAGGTTGATGGAGCTGGTGACTTCAGAGCTCTACATGAATCCCATGGAATAATTTTGCTACCGTCTGTAACAATTTAGGTTCAGTCCTTTTACTACTTAAGACAAACAGGTAACTTGTTTGTAACTTTGTTGTATTTTGTGTATGAGATAGAGAAGTGATTTCCAAATTAACTTAGGGTAATTATTTAGAATTGAGTTTATGGGTAGACACATTGCAGGAGGCCCGGGGAGTTGTGGTGCAGGTTACCATGTGGGAACTGGGGCACGAAGTAGGAAACACGCTCCAAGAGTCCCCTGCCTCCCCAGCAGCCTCTGCTGCGCTGACAAGGACACTGTAGAAATCCAAGTCGTCCTCTCATCTGAAATACTACCACCATGCATAAGACAAATCCTGCAGCCCTTTTTTCTTTCCACTTTCCCTTCTTGCTCACTGGCCCTGAAGAAAACCGAAATTTTGCACTGGGAACGCATAACCCTACAAGTTGCATCCAGCCTCCAGCGGGTTCTCTTTGCTCTGGAAGCTGCGGGGCCTGGGTTGCTCCAAGGTGATTGGGGGTTTCTCTGTAACACTTCTGTTTTCCTTTTAAGAGGCAGTATTTTCAGTACTTCAGTCAACCCAGAATTTTGCAGCCATGTGAGAAAAGCCTCCAGCAATGCCCAAGTGGGGACCAAGGGCAAAGCACACGTCTACTGAGTAGCGTTAACTTCTCAGTCACCGAAACCAAATCCTAACAACTTAAGATACTTCTTAGAACAGCGTGATGTTGAGCAAGCGTATATCCGATCCGAATTGCAGGTATTTGCAGCATTCGCCATACTTACTGATTGAACAGTATCCTGGACCGGACTATGAACTTGAAGATGTACTCCAAAGCTTTCATGGCTTTAAAAAGCTGGTCAGTGATACCACACTTCTCAGCGTTATCCACGTACGTTTTTAAAACTTTAGTCAGCTTTCTATTTAAATACAGAAACACAAAGACGTTAAAAGCATATTCACAACAAAAATGTCAATGCGAGAGACTGGAAGAAAGATTATGTTTGCAAATAGTGCCCTCCAAGTCTCAAAATGACCTATGCAACTAACACATGCATATCGTGCTCTTGCTTTTGCTGGTGAGTAGCTACAACCTGTTCTTGGGGGCGGGAACCCAGACCATAATGTCATTAACACAAAGCCTTGGTAAGATTTAGGTTATGCTGGATATCCAAAGCTGTTCAGGTTAACAGCCAATGATATAGATGCAATTACGAATAACAGTCACAATAATAGGATCAAACACAAACACCTTGTTAAAATTAAAGCACTTAAAATAGGAGTTCCTTCTTTAGTCAAGGTCTCCCCTTTACATAGCGTTGCCCATGGATTTTAGGGTAGAATTTGTGAAATTTCCTAAAAATTGCTATGGCAGCAGTTGGAAGTTCTATTATTCCACATTTTAAAATGTATCAAACTTGGAAGCGATACAATTTTTACAATACCATTCTGGCTACCTCATTTCTAATGAATATAAACCTCCTATTAAAATGCAAGAACAAGTAAGTCTGTTTTAAATCCTCCCAGCTACGGCACATGTTTCAACGTGCGCATTAAAAGTACACCATGATGCATCACTGACACAAAACATCGTGTAGACAGACATCTCGTTACATGTGCATTTATTTTAGTAGGAGTAAGCTGCTTAAGAATTTCAGGTTGCCACCTACATATTCTCAGTGCAACCTCTTTACTCAACTTGTGCAATAGAAGGCAGGGAGGGGACAGGGATCTGTCAAGCCCACGGTCACAAGTTAAGCCAAAATCGTAAGCTCTTCCAGCATCCCCAAGCGTAAACCCGCTTCTACGCCTCTTCATTTAAGGAAGAGATAGGTGCCCTCCCTGTCTACCAGCAGAAAGGCCATCTTAAAGCTCTCGCTACGGAAGCCAGGTACTGCGGGATGCTTCATCCTTGACGTACCTCACCCAAAGGCAGCAGAAGAAGCCGTAGCTCAGTGAAGTGAATGGAATATCAAAGACGTGACTAAAGGCACAACTGCTTCGCTATTTTAAATCAATATTTCTCAAACATTTCTGCTCACATAATAGAGGCTATAACAGCAAAACGCACAGCAGGTTTGCTTGTCTGGATTTTTTTTTTTCCTCCCAACACCAAAAAGATATCCATTATGTATTTTTCTCCAACATGAACAGCAGCAGCAAAGGAGCTATCTGCCAAGAAATACTTAAGACAGGAAAAGTAACAGACCTTTGTTCTTCACTACTACTTCCCCAAAGTGACAGGAATACAGATGATATATGGTAAAACATCAATTTAATGCACCAAACAGCACGGATTTGAAGAATCTTAAATGGACATTTAGTTTCCCAAGTCCGACTGGGAATTGCTTATGAATATTTTTATTACATAACAATTATTGAAATAGTCTGTTACTCCTCCTTCAATACAAGGAGATCAAAAGTTCCTTCTTACAAATGTTGTATTACTGTATTACACCCCCAGTGTGAAAAAGTAACTTTTAAAGCTTACGTGTAGGCTAACGTAGCGCTGAAATGCTTCTTAATGTAGGTTTCCAGGACTGGATTAAAATGCTGAAATTTTCTGTCAGCAATCAGTCCGATGATAAATACCTGAAAAATTAGCGTAACCATGGCATTATCCTCAAAACATCTCAATTCTGTGCATTCAATCACTAGTTTCAGATAAGTATAATAACATTAAAAACAAAGAGAGACTTTGGGTTTTGATTATTCTCCCCATGTATTCACATTCTCCTTTCCTGTTCCAAAGTTTTCTGTTCCAAGTGAAAACTTGCTGTTTTTGTCATAAATTCTGCCGTTAAATCACTAACATACTTGGACTTGATTGCTTCCATCCTGTCTGGGAAGACGACATGATGCAAACGCTTGTCAATCAAGTCCGTCTGAAACTTCAAATATAATGAAAACTTTCCATGTTTTTAACCAAAACAAAACCAGCGAACAGCCAATGCTGCTTCATTGCAGAACGTCGTTCTGGTATCCTCACCATATTTATTTATTCAACACTATAATATCTACGTTTTAGTCTATCCACAACACTTACCAAAGCATCAAACACCAATGTGTCAAACGTCTCACTCTCCGAGTTCTCCATCATGATGTTAAAAAGTGCATCCAATGTATCTTGAAGGAACTACAAATAAATACACAAGGCATCGCACTTGAGAGGAGTAACGAAAATCAGACTTCACAGAGGTTTACACAGGCATACTTGCTTTCATTTATATTTTATGCAAGACACTTTCAGAAGTTAGCTGAGAAAGGAAAACTTAAAATAATTTGCTGAAAAACAATGTTTAGTTGATTATCTGTACATCCATATCACCCAAAAATAGGGAGGAAAAAAAAAAGAGGTCAGAAATCACACTTGGTACCTGAAGAAAAAGTTTAATCTACGTATAATAAATGAACAAAACTTATTTCAAAACTCATTTTCACCAGTCAATTGGATCATGCAGTTTCTGAAAACGGATGTTTCAGAGCACAAACCAGACAAGCAACTCAGTCGCATGCCAAATAAGTCATCCTCAGCAGCTTTGAGCTGAGCAGTAAAAAAAAAAAAAAAGTGCAGAGCGTATCGCTTCTCACAGCTGCACAGACTCAGACCCAGAATTTCAAGGAAGAGTGTACATGCAGGCGCGGGACACCGAGCACACAACCCTCTGCCCCAGCCCTACACCTACGGGTCTCTATCCCTGCCCCGAGGAAGTCTTCGGTGGCTGGGCGCCCTGACCTGCGCAACACGAGAGTAAAAGCAGATTAGCGGCAGGGGACAGAAGTTGAGCAGAGTGATAGAAGCTGTTTTCCACACACATAACTACAGCATTTCTTCCCAGCGACAGCAAGTCTCAGGTATAACCTGTGGCTAGTCATGAACACGTTCAGTTTGATCAGCACAGGGGTCTGGCTCTGAGCATCTTCTTCCGCCAGCTGTCGGAAACAACATGGGCACCCCAAGGCAGGATGAGAACAGACATGGCCATGGTCGGTGTTTGAGAAAGGCTTCACCTTACTGTTGTTTGAGACAGACTTGCTGGAACAATCCTAAAACTGTGGGGTTTTTTGTTTGTTTGTTTGTTTTTTTAAACTAGCGGACAATACAAAGGGGAGGTGGGGAGGGATGTCTGAACAAGCATCATGGAATTGTTTCCTGAGACTGCAGTCCCCAGGAGGTATTATGTGCGCTATGGAAAACACCTGGACTCCCACCTGCCTGCCTTAAAGACTTCTACCTGCACGATGGATCTCCTAGGCTAAATGTGACTCACCTGGGCTACCTGTAAACCCAGAGCTAAACCTCAGGAACTGACCTCCATCTAGCAGCTCAGTAAACACCCCTGAACGCCAAAAGCTTCCTCACAACAAGCAAATGTGAAGCCACAGCTCGTGCTACTGCTCTCTGAAGATGTAAAATAGAAGTCAAAATGCAACCTACCACAGCTCTGGGGCAGAACCAGTTCACAACTTCATTTCAGGATTTGGGGAAAATGTTACAGCCTTCTCCGTCCCGGTTGTTTAATTAAAGCACACACAGAAATTAAGTCCATTTAAGCACTTTTGGCACAAGGAGACACTATGGCTTTGTCAGAAGTTTCTCTCTTGAAGAGAAGGGGTAGTACCAGACCCAAACCCCTGCCTGGCTAACTCTCTTCTGAAAACAAAGGATTGTTAGACACCCGTGCAGTGACTGCTCAAGTCTTTGTTTCATGTTTAGGCATCACATACTGACTTCCATTGGTAGAGCTCAAGTTCTAAATCCGCTCACAAGGCCTTCATGTAACAGCAAGAAGGACACGGGACGGATGCTTCTATTATAACAGTAGAAGCAAAACTTCTCAGGTGAATAAGTTTGGGACTTTTAGTTTATTCTCTCACATCCCATGGACATGCACAAATGACTGAGACAGCGCCTCTGCTACAGGACGACAGCAGGTACAGCTTCCGTACGGTACAGGAGGAGTTTTTCTGAGTACAGACCTTGGCTGATCCCTGATTAGTGCTGCTTAGGCAGAGATGATGTACTGGAGTTTAAAAATAAACAGTTTAACAGAAAACTTGGATATGTTTCATCAAATCTGTATTTTCTGTAGCATACATAGCCTGAATCTGATGTGGCATTTAAAAAGATGAAGGACAGAAGAGCTGAAAGAACAGACAGGAACAGTTACTGAGCAGGTAAGGTGCTACAAGCATGCAACAGGGCAGTCTACACCAAGATTTTCTGAACGTTACCGTAAGAGATAGAGCAAAACAGTGGTCTTCTGAAATAAAGAAACACGGTGAGAAGAGCAGTATTAAGCGTTCACACTGCTGTACTAAGCACACCCCCAGTTCTGCTCAGACTCCCACATACTAGGGGGCAGTGAGTTAGATGGAGGGATGAGCATGAGCCAGCAGAGAACTCTCTCTGACTCTGCTTTTACTTGAAGCCTGTTTGTGCTGCATCCTGATGCCTCTAAAATCACTGGTACCCACCAAGCACTGACCTGTTGGACGCTCGCAGATGTCATTTGGAGACAAGTGAAAGTTACAAATGGCACTACTATGACAACGCGCGTCAGAAGCCAGTATCAGTGTCAAGTTTTTAGCTATCAAATGATCCAGAACAAAGCAGCAGGGAGAACTGCGAACCTTCCCAAAAAACAAACCACATCTGAGATCCTGTATCTACCACAACCAATAAAGAACGCTACCAGCGGCCTCAGATGTTTTAAGTCACTTCGAGACGAGGCATTCACTACGCTTCTATTAAACGCATTAAAATCCCAATGAAGTAAAAACACTGTAGGCCCTTAAGGGTCATCTGTCCCCAGCACAGTACATCTTTTGACACTTCATTATATTTGATTTAGTACAACACATTCAATGAAGTCCCAGCCTGCTCTTTTCCACAAATAAATCTGTCTTTATGCAGGTCCCTGCAATCACTCAGCGGCCTTGGCAAATGTAAATACCTTGGCTCAGCCAAGCATTTTCAGGAGAAATAATTTCTAAAAAATTACAAGCAGCACACAGTGAGGTGCACTCATTCCACATCCTTGTATTTAAAATGTTAAATACCACCATGTGATAATTCCAAGTTGTTTTACCCTTAAAAAACAGAACAGCCTTTGCCTTCCAGTACCTGTATATGTAAAAATAAATAAATAAATGAAAGCTAAAAGCACTAAAACTAAAAAAAAACAAAAACAAAAACCTGCGTTTCTAGAAATTTTCTTAACATCTGAAATGTTCTTTGAGGGAAAGGAGATGGGGATTTGCATCCTGAAGGATACCTCTAGCCAGGTATCTCTTAATGTGCAAGTGTATGTAGTGGGGCTATAGGGGGGAGAAAAGAAAAAAGATGAGCACCTCAAAATACAGCCTTCAGCAGAATGATGATACCAAAGTTACTTTTAAAGATATTAACTTGTTACCTTAACCACTTCACCACCATCAACTTTCATCAACTGCTTCAAATTCTGCTGCAACAGATTTGTATTAGATCGCCATTTCAGAAGGCCCAGGAGATCCACTAGGGGGGAAGAAAAGAAACCAACAATTAGATCATGCCAGGTATTTCTTTCCACGCACACACTGTAACTGTGTTCAGGACAAACAGCTTTACTTGGACAGGTCAGCCCTTTTCACTGGACGGCAACATATTTCCGGGGTACATCTGACACTGCAGAAAGCTAGCGCAATGCTTCTGTCGTGAAAGAACTGGGGAAGGATTTTATGAAAAAGCAGAGTGATTTGGAAGTGTCAGCATTAAAATCTGGGCCGAGGAAGCCTGATCCCTCACTTTTAATTTGCTGCATACAACAGTTGTGTGTTTAAAAAAAGATGCCAAACTGGAATTAGTCAGCCACCACCACAGCGGTATCTGCATGGCTGTGATTCCTTCAGAGTGAGCACTTCTAGCTTCTTTGCTCTCTCTGAATAAAGTGAAAAGCAAATACGCCAGCACAAACCAAACCATCACACACTAAGCTAATTCAGAGGAAAGCTGTCTGCTTAATAACTCATAATGTCCAAATGACTTGGATGCTTCCCACTGATGGACTAGGCTCAGACCATGAAATTAATCAACTGCAGATGGTCTTGTCCCCAAATTCTGCATCCCACTACCAAGGTGGTTTCACTTCATCATTCCCCGATAAATCCAAAAATGCAGCAGGCAACTTCCCTCATTAGCCATGAAGAGCCACAGCACCACTCTCCAGTTTCTCATGAGACAACTTGCAGTTGTGCTTCATCTGCAAATAAGCATGCTAGTAAATATTAACGGCCACTCTGCAGCTCCACTAAGTTAGAGCCACTTGTACCTTTTCTGAGATGCAACATGAATTGAAATGAAAAACGAGAAAGCTGAAGATGCCTCCATGACTTATCCAAAGCATCTCACGAATATGTTTACAGGCAGTGGCTTTCCACCACTGAAATGGGTTTCAGACTGACTGTCAAAAAGGCACCAGCTTGGCAAAAGAAATTAACAGCCAGCCCACATCTCTGAACGGCATCATGTAATGCCCCAAGAAAGCCAACCCATGTGCTCTTTCAGCGTGGTGACACAGCAAATAACGTGTGAACAGAAAAAGTCAGCTTAGTCCTACAACCAGGAACAATGTGCAGAAAGAATGTGCGCTCACTCTGCGACTGCAAGCAGTAACCCAAAGTAACAGCCAAGCAGTTAAACCTACTCTTTGAATAGGTCTGCATCGAACATAACACAGCTAGTACAACAGGGTAAGAACGTAAATCGTATTTCAGCCTGTAGTAGAAAGCAATTACTACAGGCAGCCTAAGTGAAGTGAAATTTGTATGATCAGAAAATACTGGAGGAAGAAGACAGAGTGAGGATGTTCAATTGCTCAGGGTTAGAATATCTAGCCTGCCAGTAACCAATAAAAACTTAAAACAGCTTAGTGCAACTTAGGATGATATCAAATTCATGTGAAGATCATCTTTTACATCTTATTTAACAATGGGGCAGTCCAGTTTCTTGACTATATTCTTACCTTGACCTGTGTAAGTTTCCCTACACAGATACCCAAACTTTCCTCAGAACTCCTTCGCTGAAGTTCGGCAGCACTTCCACCCTCATTTCACTGTTGTTTGAAATAATCTTCCCTCTTAAGCATTTGCTTTTTTGCTCTTAATGGCTTGCTTTATGTTAATTCTGTATTCAAATCAACTTCATTTTTATGCCACTAAAACACCTGAATTTGCATTTCATATGCATAACTTGTTGGGTTTTTTAACTTATTAATTATACTGCATGATTAAGTACAATTCACCTCAACTGTTTTCTGAAAGCCTAGTCTCCTTGGTTCTTTGAAGTCCTGTCTCTGGATCAAGAGCAGTCACTAGTTGCCTACGTTTGAATCCTTGACGCAGGAAAGAAAACACAAAAAAGGGCTTTCAGCAACTCTCGATGCCTCAGATGCTTCACAACCACCAGCGTGTGGTTAAAACACTAGGCAGCTCTCTGGCTATTGGTAATCAGGGATGTTTTCCAGCAAGACGATTAAAATTCAGTTCTATCCCCCCCAGCCTGATAAAAAGATGCACATCTCAGTGATCTCGTAAGGGGCACTGCTAAGATTTACTATCCACAGGCAGCCTTCGCGTAGAGGGGGATGCCACTCCTGATGCTACTTTGCCCTCCTTCCGTAGCGCTGGTGCCTCCAACTTCTGGTTGGAATAAGAAGATTCAATGACCAAACCCGCCCTGCCTCTGCTGGAGTACACAAGGCCTCAGTTTGTCATAGCTCTACAGAAATAAGAAGGAAAACAAAATGAACACATACTCCTGACTTCATCGTGACATCAGGAACGGATCCGAAACAGCCCTCGCTACCTCTTTTTTTAATTTACTTTAAATAGTCCTTCTCCTGTGCTTATACTGCTGTTCTTCCTAAAAATTAAATTGAAAAAAAAAAACTAAGACGACAGGCAGTTTGTTCCTACTAATATATTCAGCTACGGATGCTGAGAACATCAGGTGTGAACAGAACAGCAACATCAACGACTTACAGTTCATAAAGAATGGAAATAAGCAAGTGTTCAGAGACTGCAGACACCGTCTGCAGCATCAAACACAACGCAGAAAGAGCTATATGATCTATATGATCATCTACTAACATAATTTCGTAATTATTACAAGTAAGTTTCAAAGCCAAGGCTGTGATTCTTGCAGAGAGTAAAGGAAGAGGTGTTACTGATGATCAAAATGAGAAAAAGCTTTGGGAGGCAAGGATAATCATGGATTTTTATTTCTTAAGAAGGTTACGGGAGCAATATTATCTCACAATCCTACAGAAGGGAAAATCAGCTTCAAAAACTACAGTCTGAAGAGCACTACCAACTTTTTACCTAAGGGAGAAGTTCAATGTTAAAAAATGTGCTTCCTTTACAGAAAATTGCCTAAGAATACATGATGATCGTGTTTACACGATGATCGTGTTTAATAATGCCGTAACACTTGGAAGAGGCTTTGGCAACTCTGAGAAAGTTTCACAGACAGCATAATTACCAGTAGCATTAAATATTGATCAAAAATCAATGCAAATTATAGGTAAATTAAGCACAAAACAATGCTCAGTTTTCCTTTTAGTGACAGCTGTTATGTGAAAGCAGTCAATAAATGGACCACTGCGAAATGTTTCCGAATCCTAACGTGTACCAGGAAAGACCGAGGCGAAAAGCCTCACGATGTCAATCACAACCCAAAAGGAGCAAGAGTTCAATTGCACGTGCTGGTTCCTGTGTCCTACAAACCCCCAAATCACTGCGTTGCTGTTCAGCTACCATCCTGTATTTGCGAAGAAAAACGCATTTTTTTTTTCTGCATTTTTTTTTTGCTAAGCATCTTCGTAGGCTCTAAGACTGCCAAACTGCAGTGTGCGTGATGTGCTCCGAATACCAAACACCTGGGACGTGCTCTAAGAGGTGGCACTGGAAAAGACCGCAATCAGACTGCGAGCTGACTGTGTCCAAGCAGTCACCTTCCCCCTGGGCAGAGGGGTGACCAAGGAATTAATCAATGTGACAATTCCGGCCCTTATTCCTCCCATCCCATGGCCTCCTCAACCCCAGCCCTGGCTCTCCAGAGCCGTACCAGAGCCGAGCCCTCTCCCCCGTGAATCAGGGAGGGATGGACACCTCTGCCCAGCATAACTCAGTCCCAGTGACCCAGCCACGCTCCCCAGCTGGCTGCAGGTGGCCAGGAGCACAAGGCATCACTCCACGGCAACCCAGCACAAAAAATAAAGAGAGGGCGCTGGCTGGAAGTGTGAAATGTTTGCTTTGGTGGCTGCCACCAGCTGACAAATACACGTGAAAAACTTCTGTGAAGCTGTTTGGAAAGGAGCAACATACGCTGACCCCGTCCCTAGCCGTCCGTGTTCGTGTGAATGTGTGCAAACGGCCCCATGCACACACCTGCCTGCCCAGCACAGGAGTGACAGCACTTGCTTCTGGCAGAAGATCCAGAAAACACAATATTGCACCTGGGAAATGACACAACAGCTTATTTTGGAGCATAGCCATGATATCATCTCCTCTCGAAAGCAAACTCACCCTTTTCCCTAGTGCTATTATTCATATCCACACAGTGGGAAAATGTCACAGAGCGTGCTGTCAGTGTATTTCAGTATAAAAGTCTTGGCTTTAACCCTGAGCACCTCTGTTTGCCACAAACAGATACAGAAACCTTCTGTTTACTGGGAGACAATACTCCTCTAAAGCAAAACTACGCCCGCAAGTTGCACACTACGCTGGGAGCAGATGCTTTTGCTGCATCTTGACAATTTAACGTGGGACAGTGTGTCGAGCAATCCACCATCTCGTCCAGAGGCAGGGGGACAGAGAAGATGTCTGCAAGTCAGTGCGCACAGCTCCGCTCACACTGCCAGGGACTGAAACCCAGCGGTTCTACAAACTTACCATTCTGGGTAAGTTTTGTCGAACAAACCAGAGTAGAGATCTGGAAAGAGTCTTTGCTGATGGTGCAGCTACCGAGGTTCTGCATGCTCTTCCCCGTTGCAGAGTGTCCCTTTTCCTCCAGCTCTATTTTAGTCGATGGCAGACTTAAATACGTTGAGGCATCCTCCAGCTTCTTTGCTTCTGCCTGCAGCAGTGTTTTAAATACAATATGAAAACAGTTAAAAACTTGCAGAAAGCCTTTGTAACAGCAAAATGTTGTTCTTTACCCTGGAATTTCTTAGGGCTGGCTCCAGAACTAGAGTTATCCAACAAGTCTACCAATTTTACTACAGCTTGGAGCCAAGATCTAATATTTAAAGGTCTACGCAAGTAGTTTTCCCCAGCCATGAAAACCCATACAAATGAAACTCAATGGCAAGCCTAAGAAATTCAACAATTAAAAGATCCCCAAGAAAACAGATGCAAAGTTTAACCATCAGTCTGTCGTATCAGCAAATCGCACAGCATTTAGTTGCTTGATCTAATATAATATTCCATAACAAATACCTTACTTGCATTTGTCTAACACAGCAGTTCACTGAAAGTAGTGCTCACACTTAGCTAGCAACTATGGAAACACCACCTCAAAATTCTACCTTATAAACTATAAGGTCATGTTCTCCATCTCTCAAAGTTGTTCCATCATATCTCATGAGCTTCACAAATGCGAGGGCAAATATTTTCTCTGATTTATCTTTGGCTGTTAAAAAAAACAACGTACAGAATTAAGTATTCGATCTTAATACCGACATTTCACCTAAAGCATAACGAAACAGGTAACTTATATGTGAATGATCCTAGTAAAGGTTCTCAGATGCAGAAAAGGTTCAAGAAATGAGGAGTCTTTTATACATAACCTAGAACCAAAAATAGGAAAAATGAATAAGCATCTGGCCACGCTAACCCACTGCACAGCCAAACCCAACTATAGCTAACGCGGTCAGTTTGCTCCCAGGCTCAAAATCTAGAATCAAAAAATAAAAGTAACACTGCAACAAGGGTTAATAGAAATTGCAAAGTAAATTAAGAAATAAAACCAGAAGGAAAGTGCAATCCATTTGAGATAGCCCAATGAGCCTATGAGGAAACACGGGGGCCCTAAGGCAGGACATCTAATTAATATTTAAACAGTGACCACCCAAAGTTTTTGTACCACCACATAAATTTTTCCGACTCTGGTAGTTTGCAGCTCACAGCCATCATTTTGACACCAATTACACTAATTTTCCACACACTGCTTTCATTAGGTGCTATTACTCTCTAAACTAAGAGAATCTCTTACTAATGACCGATTTACAAAACACAGCTTTAACTGCCCCTTATGGGGTGACGAGCTCTACATCACACAGATGGGTGTACGTAGGAAGCATCACACACCTCAAAACGCAGCCAGCGGAGGTTACCAATCAACACTAAGCCTGTGCAAGTATTCTACAGCAAAAATATTTTGCTGCAGCTTTTGATAGGCATTCTTGTCAAGTAAGACAGCCACTGTAATGACTATACGTAATGAATGTTATCATAACGAAGACAAATCCCCAGACTTTACTACAAAACATTTGCTGATACACGGAGGATGTCTAGCTGTTTTGGTCAGATCCTCAGCAGCTCGAAGCATCTCAGCTGCCAGCAGCATTACAGGAAAGCTGAGGAGAACCACAAGCTCGCAAGTATCTTTCACATCAAAATTACTTCAAAACAACCGCAAGGCAGAATAAGAACCAGGAACGGAAACCAGGTTTCTTAACAGCTTCAACTACTGATGCTACTGTAATCCCTCTTTCACGTTCCCACTTGACACGTGGGGCTTCTTTGTATTTCAATACGTTCACTACCACCCACCTCTGGGATGAGCACCACCACAACCCTCTCAGTTGCTAACTGAAAGCTTTACTGCCTAGCTCTTTTATTTGGCCTGGAGAAATGACCGGGCAGGAAAGGAAAAAGGTGATGTCAAAAGGTAAAAGCTAGCAAGAAGGCAGAAACGGAAAAGCGGAGATGCTAACATTAAATACGCAGGCAAAAGCTTATCTCCACACCCAGAGCAATTACAACAGCCAATTACAGATAGGAACTTTACGTCTGTTTCAGTAGACTTTGGCACCAGACACTGACAGGAATCACAATGAAAAGGACGAATTACTCACAGTCCTGTGATGACCTGTGTCGGAACGTGAACCTTAAATGGCTGCGGTTCACATCTTCAATAGGGATTGCGACCTTCACACATGGGGAGAGAAGATGGAGAAAGAAAACAGTCAGCACAGTATCTTCAAATATCATCTACCACTACCAAATCTCATCTAGACGTTTTTCAACAATAGCCTTGGATCTTTATAAAGTGTCAACATTAAAGACAAGCCTCAGTTTGCCATCAAAGACCTTGAAAGGTCACAAACTCCCCGGGAAAATCAACAATTCTTGCACTAAGAAACAGAGAAAGAACAAAGCAAGCCTGTTAAGTTACCCAGCAAGATCTGGAGATGCTATGGCTGACAGGGACTTGACGGCTGTAACCTCAAAGCATCCCTTATCAATCCCCCGAGCTCAGGAACAAGCCCACCTTGAGTTTGACTGGCAAAGGCGAACTTCTTAAGGTGTCAATTATCTATGCATCACTTGCACTCCGTAAACTATTAACGCATCTCTGATCCCCCTGTAACCGACACTGCAGGGATGTAACCAATACTCTTCTCCCCCCGTACTTTTGCTAGAGCTGTTGTGTTTTCTTAACCATGTCCACTTTCAGGCCCTGTGCTGTTCACTGCTCCCCAACACCACGTCCGGGTTTCTGTGACTCCCTAACAGCCACCTTCTGCCAGTGCATGCAACAAAAGCACCCCTGGACTTGAAACGGCGTGGGGAGCAGCTGTGAATCTCTTCTTGATGCACATCTACTGCTCCCATTGACTACAGATCAACAGAATTTATTTCATTAAGCTAACGTCAGCCTCCTACATAAAAATCAGCATTTAAGATAAATGTTATTACCCAAACTCAGCAAGCTTGAAGCACAATCAGCCAGATCCCAAAACAACGATGAGTTCAACAGTATGGCAGTTTTATTTTAACCTCAACATCCTGCTTTTTTAGGTCAGCTTCATGGCAAGAGTGAAAACCTTTCCTAAACAGATGGTGCAGTTCCCCCATAGCAGTCATCTTGACCAAAAGGACGAAATAAAATTTATTATGCAATAGAAGTGTAATCTATTTCCCAGCTGTCTCTGAAAGACTTCCTTTTGTTCCACTACCGATGACCACAAGTATTCGTTTTCCTCGTTTTGCTTCTCGAGACTTCCCATTGAAACATGTATTTGTGTCATATTAACCCAGATGGATAAGTATCACAGAATTTTCTAGGTTGGAAGAGACCTCAAGATCATCAAGTCCAACCTCTGACCTAACACTAACAGTCCCCACTAAACCATATCCCTAAGCTCTACATCTAAACGTCTTTTAAAGACCTCCAGGGATGGTGACTCCACCACTCCACCACAGTAACTGTAACTTTATATACAAACCTTTACAGTTTCAAACCAGCGAGGCTGCTTTACTTGGTAATATATTACTGACTTGTATTCTGAGATGGCTTCATCACCAGCACCAGGAAAAATAACGCTCTTGAAAACACAAACAGAAGAGAAAATGTTTATGCCCATCTTCAGCTCTACTTTTCAATTCAAGTAAACAACAAAAGTTAGTAAATAGATCAAAATAAGACAGAATGGCTCTCTCAAAACATCTCATGAAATTAATATCAAATTGCATGCACCGGTATCGTCAGGTAGTCATGGTAAAGAAGAAAATTTTGATGTAAATAAAAATAGGGACTTAAGTTGAAAGAGTTCTAAAAAGATGTCGAGAAAGATTAGACAGATACATGTAAACTAGCTAACATTTAAAAAAATTAATACCTCTAATCTTTTTCCATCTTCATCATAAACAGACACTGTAACTTCTACATTTTTCGCTGTTGTTTTACTGCCTTTGTCAAAATCTCCCTGGACCAAGGTTACATAGATATCGTTACGAACATCACCTAGAAGAAAAAAGGACAGTCGGTAGGAATTATCACAGCCTGCCTATTGAGTTATGAAACTGCACAGAAACAACAACCATCATGTTTTGAGAAGTAACAAATGTATTTATACGGCCAAATATTCAAAAGCCACAGAATCTCGAACATTCAAAACTAGTAGCTGTTTAAGCTAAAATTGTTTTGAGACTTCTAAAACTGATCAACTCAGAGTGCACAAAATTGAATCTAACAAATAAAGCGAACAAAAACAATCACGCAATTATTTCTGGACTAAAAGAACGCTGCATCATCATTAAGAGTATCACTCCAAAAACACCTCAGTTCTATTTGTTAGTCTCATTTCTAAATCACTAATGTGAAAGGATACAGTTTAATTTCATCATTAATTTACCCCATACACAGATATTTTTCAATTTAAAAATAAGAGCCTACACAGGTCTTCTGTGACATGACATCAGGAGTTGGTTTGATGTTTGTGCTGGTTTGAGGGCTGCAGGGGAGGGTTATATTTAGATTTATGTCTTAACATACTCTTCAGCCTGACCCTAATTAAATTGAAACTTAGAAAATTAATTGGGAAACAGAGGATTTTCAATAATTCCAAGAGGCAGCTGGTCTATGTGCCAGCATACCTTCATAACAAGCAGAGGTGCTGAGACACTTACACCGTACTGGCTATACCGTAAAACACCTGACAAATGTTAAGTCAATCAGAAGGAGAGCTGAACTCTGATGCTTTTTGAAAGCATCTGATGGTCCTCCAGAGCTCATCAATCTGAAGGGACAGTGTCATTTTCTTCTGTAGTCTATTGTTTATGACAGATTCTGTTTTGAGAAACACCTTTCTTTAAACACCTTTTTTCCCCCCTTTGTTATTATTTTTTGGTTTGGTTTTGCTTTTGTAAATAAACAACAGATTCGAATGTCCATAGAATTTGTGTAAGAGTCAGCATGACTTTCTTTCAAGTACGTTATCCAAATCTAGCACAAACCCTAAGAGACCTGCATATCTCTAGATCAAGCCATTTGCTCTGAAAAAATCTTACCTACTTTCTGCTTTGAATTCATCTCGGGAGATGGAAATTTTACATATGCCCTTGCTAAGGAAAATAATATCAAGCATGTATTTTCTTCACTGGAAGCAGAGAAGAATTTCCACTGTCACCTTGATAGCATGTCTTTGCTTGGGGGGAAGGGAGGTGGCTATTACTTTAATCTGTTTCTGCAGCACGTGTGGCAGGTATACATTTACCATCAAACTATTTGATACTAATTTTAAGACAAGATCCTTCGATGAGGTCTTATTTCTAATACATACCATACCCCAAATTAACATTTTGGGGGTTCTTTTTTCCCCCTGAATCCTCCATTCTTACAGATATGGAAAGAAGATCAAAATATAGCAAGGCAGAATTATTTCAGACAACAGCTTACCAGGCATAATAATCTCAGGAAATCCCATTTTCCGAGCCACTGCTGTTGACCTATCCACTAGGTGTGGAAACTCTTTTCTAATCTGGTGGATATCTCCTGGAAGAAGTTTCAAAGTCACCCACAGACCTGTTGTGTAAAACACACAGTTATTAAAGTTGTGCTTTTTTCTAGGTATTGAAGAAAATTGTGTGTGTGCACATATTCCAAGAGGTCAGAGGATACGTTAAGGTAACTGTTCATTACCTTACAAAATAAATACATTAACACATTCAGAGAGACTCAGAATAGAACTCATCAAGCAGAAGTATGAGTACAACACACCTATGTCTGATCTTATCAAACTCTTTAGAAAACTAACATCTACACCTGGAGACTAGGTACTTTAAAAAAAAGGAGATCTGAGCAAGATAAGGATTTGTGCCTTTGCAGTGCTACCGTCTAGAAGACACCTTGGCAGGGAGGAATTAAGGAACATGTTCTGAAGCAGGTGCATGCAGCTTCTCGGGAACAGGCTTATAAAGCCAGAGATTTTAGTCAACACTTCACTACAACAGGTCTTAATTCAGAAGAAAAAGCAGGTTAGCAGGGTCATAAAGCATCGACTGGAAGAAGAAAGCCTTCGGTCAACAGCTGAACCCTCTGAGGCCTGCACTGCGGACACGCGGCAGGCCTGCAGTGCTCTTTACACGAAGCCGGAGTGAAATCAAATTCCTCCTCTTGGCAGCAATGTGAGAACGAGACTTCGCTCATTTCAGACTCTTCAGGCTCGTACACACAGGGTCTTGTAAAAACACGGTTATTAAGCCATTAACAGAACTGCCTCAAGCTTTGAGCTCTCAAGTTCTTTCTAGTGAAACGTTTATCTTCCATGGGAAGAAGGAGAAATGGCAAGTTTTCCCATTCAGAGCGAAGTTAAACATTACACCCAACCAGCATCAGTACCCCAGTGAAGACAGCACCAAAGCTGACACGTACCCTGAACTTCACCTACAGCACCCCACAATCTGGTTTCATTGGCCTGAACACACCGACTACAGCATCAGTTGGTAATTTTCCTCCTCAGTAGTAGGAGGCACTAAAGCCAACGCTTGCCAACTAACATCAGGTGCTCTTGTTATAGGGGAAAAAAAGACACTAAACTGAAAAAAAATGAAGTCTTACACCCTTGGTAAAGCGACTGGCAATTAAGCTGAAGCATGAAATAATTACAGCAGCAATTTTCTGGAAAAAAAAAAATCCCAAAATTAAAATCGATGAAAAAAATACCCCAAAAACGTTCATCTATAAAACAAATTGTGGGTTATCCCGTTACACACCCAATTAACTATGCATTCTTTTTGTATAGATTTGGCAGCTCGCTTTCTCTTCTACTAAAATCTCTTACAAACGGCGATGCTCTGACTTGTTGCCAAGGCCAGTTCCAGCAGCTGCTATTTCATCAAGCAGTAACTGTACCCACAGCGACTGGCTAAGCAGCAACTCCTCATCCTTTCCGGTTCGCTTGCGGGTGGAGGTTTGTCTTAGGGAAAGAATTTAAAATGAAGCCAAGAAGCTGCAATGAGTTTCCTCCTTTCTGATGCACGCTGGTCATAAGTGAAAATAACGGGAGGGAAATCAGATCTCAGTTTTCCTCTTTAGTTAAATGAGGAATTAATAAATAAATAAATAAATGTTGAGTTTTACTTACTGTAACACTGTTTCCTGGGTCTATTGGTCAGATACCCCCTACAAATCCTACAGATACTCCAACACAACCTGTTAGCTGGGAGCTCTGCACAGGCCTGACTCACGGTATATCAATCCAGACCAAAAAGATCAAAGCCAGTACAGTAATGACAGAGCCACACAATTCGTTTTTAACTGGCCATCCTTCCCCTTGCCAGATCTGACGGGAGAAATTCCCCGGTCATCCTGACGGGAAGCCAACTGCTGCGAGTGCAGCTGCACAACAAGGAGAAGGAAGGGAAGGACTATTCCTTCCTTCAGCACGAGGAGGGCAAAGTCCACAGCTCTGAGGCCTAAGAGCTGACTTCCTGAAGCAGTTTCCAGCCCAGAAACACAGAGGTGTCCGAGTGATGGGCACTGCAGAGAAAGGACTGAGTCTGTGGGATTGACACTGAGGGGCAAAAGGCAAGGGGCAGGAACAGGAGAATGAGCCTGAAGGAAGGGGAACAGTGCAAATAGACTTTCTGGTACCAAAAAAATAGTGACAGTAATATTATGCACCCTTGACTCGAAACTTATAACAATCCCACGCTGCAAATCAAGCAATTTTACATACATGCACACACAAAGAGCAGTACGTACCCTGACCCTTGTGGTTAACTTCTTTTGCAGCAATCACTTTGTTTATAACAGTCTGAAGGAAATCATTCTCCCCTGCCACCCTGGGTGAAAAACGGGATGATATGTTCAGCTGCTTGTGTCGAATGGCGTCATCCAACGCTAGCCTGGAGGATGCACATGACGACCAACACCAGGAAACAAAGGGTCACAGAAAACCAGAAGTCACAGTAACAAGGGAACACAAAGATCATATCATAGTTGTGACAAAGAGTATTTATTAGTCAACGCAAGACACAGGACAGGAAAGGTAACAAGAAAGACATAGGAGACCATTAATCAGAGGAACGCTGATCTACTGGAGAGAAGTACAGCAAACTCGCGGTGTTACTTCTTCCTTCAGGAACATGCATGCACAGCCCCCGCAACACTTCATTAGGACAGGAAGGATATCTCCCACCTGAGAATCCCCTGTTAAGCAGCGAAAACCTATACAGGCAGGTTTGTTTGTTTGTTTTTTAATGTAAGCATTTAGCCTGCAACACCTCCAGGGTCACTCCGGTGGCTCTATAAATGAAGCAGCAGTGCATACTGTCTGAGGGAAAAGCTGCTCTAAATCCAACAGAAATGGCATAGGACAAGAAAAGCAGATAATCCAAACATTCTGTTAAACTTGATGAATAAATGAAAAGATGAAAACTATAAATAAACACCAGCATTAAGTGTCATTTAAGTAATCTTGCCAAGTGCTTTTGACAGCCATTGTGTTGGTGGCTAGTGAATGAATACAAACAAACAAAGATATGAAAACAGAGTTGCATGTGGTACAACAGAAGCAAAGCATGGAATGAGAAGAAAAATGTGGCTCATATACAGCCTAAGTCTACATTAGAAATAATGACACCAGCATTCATTGCGTGCTTTCACATTATTCATGCTGTTTGGAATATACTTTTTCAGAAGAACGTTTTAATCTAGTGCAGCAAAAAAAAAATAATCACATTGTACATCTTTTCAAATAGCTGATTTATAGACACAGAAAAAAATAAATCAGTTTTAATGGAGCAGAAAACTAGATGTTCCATTAGCATCCACTTTGATACACAAAGAGTCATTTTCATTGCATATTTCCACACTCTCTAAAGGAAAGCTCGCTATTGTTTACCATACAATAAACATACCCTGAAAGCACTCTTCCCTAAAAACCTCTATTTCCCTTGAAAAATGGAATTATGATTTTCAGGATAACACCCTCCACACCACTCTATTGACACAGTTACATACCAGTAAAACCATTTTAGACATTAGGCATAACATCCACTACCTGCAGCACCTTGCAAGGCACTCTGTACGCCCACATCTTCCAACCACAAGGACTTCCTAATTTAGGCCTTTTGGCCAAAATAAAGTTAATTTGAGGCTGCATTATTTCAGGCTCTTTGGGTGTTTGTTTGTTTGTTTTTGTATTATTAGAAACCCTCTGAATACCCATTAACCAAGGAATGAGGTTAACATGTTAATGTAACTTGATCTTTCACCATGTTGAGCAACAACAACAAAAAGACTGCAACTAAGTCGCTAGCTTAGACTCAAGTATGGAAATGGAAAGGTCTGCAGTTTTACATGACTGAAACCAGGTCCACAAAGCAAGCAGACTGGTCTTCCTTATTGCCTAGATCAACTAACACATGTGCAGCAGACAAATCTCCTTTAGCATCCAACCAAAATACTTCAGGTTTCTGGCAAAGGTCTCATACGAAATAGCTGTAGTGTGAGAAAGTATTCCAGGATGGATCGAGGCAGCTTTCAAATTCTCAGCTTTTGCCGTCTTTGTCTGTACAACAGCTGTGGCCCCTGCCATGAAATTGTAACTGCTACCAAGAAAAAACTGTATGTTATCGCTAGCTCATTTCACAGAAATCACCTGTCATGGATGCTGGAAATGCTGCTGGTCTTTTTCAATCTTAGCCAGAGTTGAACCAGCAACGTAACCTTTTTAGGCATTTCATCTCTCAAACGTTATAACCCTGACATCTTTAAACAAAAAGAAAACAAAACTGAGAATGCATGCCTCAAACTCATTAAAAATTAAAAAAAAAAAAAAAGTTTCTAGTGCTATCACTATTATAAATAATGGGAAATTACCGAGAAGAAATGTTGAGTACTATCCACGATAAACCATCAAACTGAAATAAGTTAGCTTCAGAATACCTACAGAAAGTTTCTTTCAATCAAAAGTTAAACTGCAATTAAAAAAAAAGTCAAATCATAATCCTTCATCTCTACTTGTTCTTTAAACTATTCCCTACTTACGGCTGAAACGGAATGAAGTGCTGCTTGTCCTCATCATCAACTTTTCCATTAATTATGTCGGTAACATCCATTACTGAAAACGAAAACAAAGAACACTGAATTTAATGATCTACACAGGAAGAAGGGTTGTGAGGGGACACCCTGAGGGTCAGGAAACAGTGACTCAGCACTGGGATGAAGTTATCAGCTGCACAGTTTCAGGATGTTCATATAGCAGAATAGCATCGTGTTTTAAATGAGCTTTGCCAACTCCAGCTCCATAAGTCCTGAAAGCTACTGTCAGTTCCACAATACGGGAAGAAGCCTGATCAAACCAAACAAATTTGAGTTTATAAAACACCCCAGGAGTTTCACACCCTCAACTTTCTGTGCAACAATACAGAATCATAGAATATCCCGAGTTGGAAAGGACCCATAAGGATCATTGAGTCCAACTCCTGGCTCCCCACAGGTCTACCCAAAAGGTACAATGTGAAACACACAGATACAGCACACAAGAAGTTACCTGCTACTCCAAAGGGTCGCCGAAGCCCAGAGGTTAGTTTCCTCGTGTTGTTGTCCCTCAGTTCCATCCTGCCCACTCGCACAATCTGACAGACAAAACTGATTTTGTCTCTTTTCAGGTCTTTGCTGCCAAGGTCCTAGAAATATTAGTTTCATTGGATTACAACAATGGAATTTCAAGCCCCATTTTAGCACGCAGAAGAACGTTTGTTGCCCAGAATTTGCCTTCGTCATCCTAGCCTCCAGCACAAGAGCTAATTGTTCTCAGAATTACAAGAATAATTGTAACAGGAGTTATAAGTCTTATCCTGACTTCTGTGTGAATTAGTTCTTAGGAGGCCAAACCATTTCTAGTAAGTCAAGACTTCAGAGAGCAACTTCAGCAAGGTGTTTCCAATTTTTCACAGCCACTTATGAGAAATGTCTCGTATGAGCCTTCACCAGCAGAGGTAACTCTGCTGATCACAAAGAGTTTGTTTAACTCCTGAGTTACTCACAAGACATGAGAGAAGCACTTGAAGATTTGCAGGCTGAGCCAGCCGCGCAGACTTACAGTGAACACTGCTCGGAGGTTATGCAATCTGTCTATGTCTTTGGGGAGTCCGGAGCTCGACCAGCGCACCAAATAGTTTTCACTGAAAGAAAAACGTTTTGAAGACTTTTTTGTTTAAGTGTCTTCCTTTAACATAAGGAATATAAAATCAGCTTCCGAATTTACACAAGGCTATCTTAAGCCCAATCTATCTATGCTAACCAAATTAATATTTACATAGCAGACAGCTGCCATCTCCCTTTGCATGCATCATTTATGAACAAAAGCAACTCTTCAGCAACAAAGCGTAAGAATTTCTCTAAAGAAGCAGGAGCTGTAGAAATCCAGCTCTCAGATTGCTGTCAAAGCTGCTGTTAAGTGAGGACAGAGCCTTGCTGGTGCGTTCACGTCTCCTTCAAGGCCTGCACTTGAGGAACTGAAGACGCTGTGTGATAAGGAACAGCATAACCCTGCAAGGTACCCAGGGCGAAGGTCCCTTGCCAGATGCTGTGCGGGATACAACCACGAAGTGCTGCTGCATTACTTCCCAGGTAATCCTGTCCTACACACTTCACAGAAATCTGACTTTCGTAAGCCCCCTCATCCTGCAGAACTACCTCACGACTGTAACGGAGGACACACAGATGAAGGAGCACACTCAGGAGTACACTCACCTGATAAATTTTGATTCCAGGGGATCGTAGAGAGACATCAGGACTTCAGCATCTTCGCCTATTTTGCAAACTACATTTTTTAAATTTACAAATAAAGCAAATGAAGGAGTGGCAGCAAACTTGGCTTGTCTGTTGATATCAATATTCTGTTTTTGAGACTGTAATTCAAGAACAGACAAAAATTAAGTTTAACTAGCCCAACAAATATCTAGCCATTGCAAAGTCTTCTTAAAGCCTTAAAAACAAAAAAAAAGATGGGTTGTCTGTCAAGTGTCTACTCCCATCCTCTTTGTGTATACTTGAATTTACTACAGACTGCATTTTTGGATCTACCTTGAAGTGCCACAGCATAAGGAATTAAGAAAAAAAAATAAAAAGATGTGTTGATGTGTTCACATAGTGAAAAAAAACAGGAAGCTGAGCAAATGGAAGAAAGAGAGCCTCAGATATACCTGACAAAAAAAGAAACTCGTTCTTTTCTCTGTCTGCTGTGGCAGGTACAGTGCACCACGACAGACAGGAGAGAGAGCAGTTTCTACAGGTTACCCACCCCTCGTCCTTTAGCTCCTGTGAACTTTCCATGAAATACTTCATCTAGGCAGAAGGGAGAAGCACACATGGGACAGAAAGGAGATGGGAGGAAGGGCATTGGAAGCAGAGAGGCTCCTTCTCATCAGCACCGACACCACAAAGTGCTCTGAACTCTTGTCCCACCCCATGTCCCCTGCTGCGAGGACTTGGAGCTTCGGCACCAGTTTGCCAAGTCCCCGAACAGCAACTGATGTTCAACAGCATGTTACAAGCCTCCTCTTAAAACACGGTGAGCAATGTGAAGAGACGAGACAGGACAGGATGCCGAGATGATATCTACATAATTTCATACACTCTGCTTTTTACAAAACTCAAAGCCAGGATACGACCACAGAAACTGGCTGAAGTGGGGACCAAGAAACAATTCTGGATGCAAAAATGCATTAGTTCCAGTTCTGTTCAAATTACCATATTTCTGCACCAAGTTTGTTGAGGGCTGCAAGTGGGAATATGCTCCTTACAACTCAGGAAGACACAGTAACTCGTTAAGCTGCACTGACACTCATGAGCAACGTGCTTCGCTACCTCATGCTGCTGGGAGGACTCCTCACAATGGAAATGTTTTTCCTTTTAAAAATAAGGATTTGAATTGCAAAGAAGTTGCCTGTTCAAGTCTGAGAAAGTCTTTACGTTTGCCCCTGTGATTCAACAAACAAATTTTCAGGACTGGCATACATAAATCCCACAAACATGAGGACACTTTTCAGTGTGATTCTCAAAAATAAAACCTCACGAAAACCCAGCATACGAGTTTGTTTCAGCTGCATCTCTAGGGCAAGTCTAGCCGAGTTATTGATACGTCTTAACTGTGATTTCTAATAAACCCTTTAAAGGGAAAAAAAAAATAAAATTAAAAAGCCTATGACATGAGTTCTTACAAAACGGTTAAGCTTGGTAACTCTGCATAAACATATCCAATTCTTCGTTACCAACGCTAATAATAACAGTAACCTAGTTAAATTACAGTCGTTTGTTTCAAAGGGAAAAGCTACAGTTGCATACTGCATCTTACTTTTTCCTCCAGCAGTCTCTCTTCAACTTGCTTGGAAGCTATTTCGTGTGCTCGAAAAAGGCTAATCGTGCTCGTCTGCTCCGGGTCCAAAATATTGCCGTCTTCATCTCTAACAACCAGATCTAAATCCAGAATTCTGAACAAAACCAAAACATGCTCGTGAGTTAACAGCGCCCAAGTCAATGCTTAAACAACACCTGCAAAGTGCGTGCAGTTCAAGTCGTGTGCACCTGATGTATGGGAGAAATCATTATTTGAAACACGATAAAATGACTTAACAGGTTACCAGCCCAGGAGATAACCACTCCTGGCTGGAAGTCACATTTCCCCACAGCACAGAAAGAACTGATCTAAGTTAAATAGCAGAACAGCTGGGGAAGTCATTTCTTAAAGAACTCAATTTGCAAGAGAAGTTGTCTGCTCCTCTGATTCATCTGACAGTTCGAACAAACAACATCTACATTCACGCCACATGCAAATCGGTCAGTTCATTGCTTCCCACTCCGCGCTCTCCTCCACAGCAGCATATTAATCATGGTTTAGCAGAAATCTACAAAAAAAAAAAAAAAAAAAAAAAAAAAAAAAAAAACAAGAAAGCAGAAGAAGGTTCTCTTTATTCAAGGCAGCAGCCAGATTTCTGGCAGCAGGGTGTTAACATCCATGATTATCTTCTGCAGTGAGGAAGGCTTCTGCCATGATCAAGTCCAGTCGTAGGAAAGGTTTTCTAATTTTTTCCATGTTACTGTAGTGCTGGCAGTGGAACCCAGGATAAAGAAACTTCCTGTCTAGGTTGACCTGTGCTTTTCTACCAATCTTCTCTTCTCACCTCCCCTTCAATACATACGGTCCCAAATATCATCTGCTGATCTGTAGTCATCCCTCATGAGAGAGCTGCTGTAACTTTGTCTTTGAAGTGTTTGATCACTAAGCTTAAATCAAACTTGCAGAATCTGATAAGCCACCCAGAAGCTCGTGGTTTATCAGAGTAAATCCCCTGTGGACATGACCCGTAATCACTGCACGAGAAGAGCACAAGCTATGGATAGCTCCTTGCCCCCCCAGCAAGAGGGAAACCTGGAGGTTTGAAACACCGCCCTGAGCAGAGTCAATAGAGAAAACCCTCTAATTACTTGCACGGCATTAACTCGAGGGTGGATGAACATCACTCACACAAGTCACAGCGTGCAGGCAGCTCATTAAGAAACACCTCCTCAGCTCCACTCCAGAGCTGCACCTCACAAGACTTCAGCATCCCCTGGCCCACCAAGCTCGCAGACAAGCTTCCTACTGACAATGGGGATTCACCACTGAAGCCAAGGAGAAAGGCAGCCCAAGCCACGTGCCTTGGGACCGCAGTCACAGCAGGGGATGCACCTAGTGGTTACCTGCACCCTAACCATATGGGTGGGATGAATGACAGCAGAGACCTTCTGTAGGAGACACCCAACTGGACCAGAGGAAAGCGTAACTCAAAATCAGAGACCGACTGATCACCCGGCCTCTGCACATGAGCAGGACAAGGATGTATGCACAGATCGTCAACTGAACAGCAGCAAACACTACTTTGATTTAATTTGTTTTATCCTTTAACTTGAAAGCGATGCTTGGGAGAAAGAAAAATGAAATTTCTCCTTAAACGTCCCAGTTACAGACTTCTGCAACCGAACAAGAAAGATGTTTTCCCAACAAAATTATCTGACCCAATTTCAGGCGAGCAATATAAACACAGCTTCATAAGACTACTTTTACTTCCTCGGTTATTTCGGCAACACGCAATAAAATTGTCATCTTTATTTATAGGAAGATCTTACTTACAAATCAGCCTTTCACAAAACAGGAAAAGTTAGGATATGATTAGATCAGAAAACATTTATGAAGCGCGTAATGAATTCTTTCTGTCCAGATATCGAAATCATCGCTCGTGCTTATTTTAGACAAAAGGGAATAGACGACTACATTAGGAAACATATGGGATCCTTGCAGTTGTGGGGATTCACTCACAAGTTCGAATGCGCTTTCCTCCTGTACTCTGCAGAGAATGTTCTGATCACTTAATTAGTCCATCAGCACATTACGAATATAAAGCCTAGCACAAGATGTTCTATTGTATTTGAATAGTGAGCATCTGGAGGTTATTCAGAGTAACTTTAACCATCTCCTTAGACAGATGGTAAAATACAGTAGCCGAACAAATAATATCAACAACATCTGGTTAATTGTCTACTGGGGTACAACAGCCCGAGTCTTGGATTATACATGCTAAATTACTGACTGAACAGGGTTATTGACTTTTTTTTTTTTGAATTGTGGCTTTTGCCAATGAAGTGCACGAGCAGGAATACTGCGAGGCTGACAGTTCTTCAGGAATAAAGTACAAATAGCTGAAGCCTGGTGAGTTATTTCCATCACAAGGGATTTAAAGACTCGTTGCCTGAATAGTTTCTCAGTCCCCGCTGCGCAGTACTACGATGCTCCCTCAGTATTCAAAATACTCCCTCAAATGTTTTCCTGATTGAAGAGGAGGGTACGATTTCCCACTTTTTGATCAAAAGGGAAACTGTATGGACAACTTGCATCCTACAACCTGTATTGTAAAAAAATAGCAATTGCTTTGATCCTGATCACTGGTTGCAAGTTATCCTAAAATCCAAAGTTAATTCAACTGAATTACTAACACACCTGACTTATGTAACCTATTCCGACATCACTTCTTTATTTTTAATGTCTTTTTTTTTGTTTGTTTGTTTGTTTCCACAATTTTCATTTCACTTCTGTTTTTTAAATCTGTTAATCTTTTGGTGCAAGCCGCATACTACATAAACAGAGCACCAATGAGCTGAACTATGCTTCTGAGCCAAATCCTTCAACATCACATTACAGCATAAGTGACTTCAGGGCACACACAGCTGGTGGCATTGTGGAGGCAACAACTGTTTATGCTGCACAAGCAAACAGAGTTTAAATGACATCTTGAACGGAGGCACTACTTGCACTTTTTAACTGTCCTTAAAGAAAAATCACAACTTCATACCAATATAAAACGTATAGTGTCATCAAGTGTTCTGTATTGATTCGACTTTAATATATGAGAATATATACTCAATTCTATACCAAGAAGATGCTGTATCAACTTCATTCTCTATCATGCTGTAACAGGACTTTTAATATACTAGTAATATATTTGCATGAACACAGGAATAAAAGAATCCTGTAAGACATCACTGACAGCTAAGGTGTAATATACAAAGCTGACCTGGTTTTCATCACAAACACTTGGAAAATACTGTTCACAAACCTGTTTCCATAATCAATTTTTGCAGTCACTTTCTTTTTCAGCTCTTTGAGCTCATCTTGGGGTAGAGTCCCAGAGAGTATTTGAGATCTCCACTCGATAAGATCATATATCATGTGGCGTACACTGCGAAACATTTCTCTGTTATCTTGCTGTTTGGAGGGGAAAAAAAATGGGCAGAAGTTAGTTCTGAAGTGTACTGAACATCTTCTAAATACATGTAATAAATTACTATTATAAAACACGCATTGAAAAGAGTACAAGGGAAACAGGCATTGAACACAAAGATGTTTTCTTGGTTCGTATGCACCTTCTTTTAGTGACTCTACACCAAGTAGAACAGAACTAAAACCAGTGCACGGTGATAACAAGAGGTTTGGGTTCTGCAGTACTCCTCGTGCCACACATCAGAGAATCCTTTCCGTGCCCACCAGCCCTACTAAGTTGGATCTTCAGAATAATACTTCACAGATCCTCAGTGAGCAAAGCCAAGTATATCTGTACCTTGGGAGCGCACAAATAACATCTGAAGGAAAGCAGAAAACCAGGAAAGCCCAAAGCCTTGTAGGAAAAGTTAAATACCTTCATTGTTTATAAAGAGTGGAACTGGGGATATTGAGGAGTGCACAAGGGCATATGCAAACTTCCCTTGGCTACACACAGCTAAGCGAGAACACAGGAAGATGAAGTTTCATATTGAAAATGCCCTTTTCCAGAGCATTTCATACTCGTAGATTGAAGACCAAATCTTCAACCACAAAACAAAATTTGACACTGGTCTGAACAACGCAAACGTAGAGTTTTAGTGCACATGAACACTACTATGCACAACCAAAGTTACAGCACAATGGCCTATCTTGATTGTGAAAGATAACGTCAAGGAAAGAACAATTCTAAGGCTCTGAACACTTTGACCTTACCCAGAAACAATCTTTGTAACCCTCAAAATCTAGCTAAGCCATTAGTTCAATACACTCTTAAGAATTCATCTTTCTGAACACCCTACATCACCAAATTATTTAGGCTACGCACAGCTATTCAGAGTATACCCCAGCCTTATTTGACTGAAAGCAACTAGAATTAAATAATTAAAACAAAGTTAAAACACTCTGCTACCTACGAAAGACAACAAAAAATTGCAGGTGCAGGAAAAGAATGACTCCAAGACTCAGGGGGAAAAAAAAGATATCTAACTGTGAAACGTAGACTTCAGTCTGTTCGGATTATCAAAAAGCTGACTTGATTATAGTGTGAGAACCTTCACAGAGAGAAAATACCAGTTATTAAAAACTCTTTAATGTAGCAGAGAGAGACACAACAGGCTCCTGTGGCTGGAAGCGAAATGCAGACAAATTCAAATGAGAAAGAGGTTCATGATTTCCAGTGCTGCAGGCAATCAAACTACTAAGGCGAAGAACATGCCACTTCCTCCACTATCTGCAAATCAGAACTGAAAGCCTGTTCAGTATTCAAAAGCACAAATTGTGGACTGAATAAAGGGATACCCATGGTCATTTAGTGACTTGTGATATGCAAGATGTGGACAACACGGAAGATCCTTCTAGCCTGTAAACTGACCAGTTGGTCTCCTGTTACCTCCAGCTAACCAAACGCACCTTGATCCTCCTATTGGCATTTGCCCATATACAGTTAATCTGACAGATACCCTTGAGATACAAACGATGACACAAAACTCACCCAGTGATGCACCTACTCAAACTACAGCGATATCCGGGATTGGAGCCCTTTCTGCCAGTGAACTGAGGCCACTGGCAGCATCCCATTTGCCTGCTCCTGAATTCAGAGCTCTTAGCAAAGCACTGCAGCACTCCTCAGCTGCTCACGTCTTCGCAGAAGTAAATACATGACCACGGAGATGGTACGCATGAGCTCTTAGAACAAGTGATTCCCTCACTAGGAAAACTTTATAACTTCCTCAACCAAGTCTTTGCTGGTTCTGGAAGCAGTGTTTCTCTGGCATGAAGCAGTACCAGGTTACGTATTAGGGTAACCACACACACAAAAAGAGACATCAGGGCCAAAACGTAATCTGCACTGTCTTCAGTAACACACAGCAGTGGAGCCACTAACACAGGTTTCACCATCTGGCCAATATACTGTTTGCCAAACAGTTGGTTCTAGTGACATTTTAATTTTCTCTCTGTTCTATATTCATATTCATTACTGAAAAAAATAAAAATCTCCCTCAAATGCTCTTACCTTGTCTCTCTCAGCTTCTCCCTGTGTCCACTGCAGACTCTGTTCCTCCTATTTCACTCCTGCCCATTTATTTCTTCCCTGATCCTTGCCCTGATCCCAGCACTTTACCTCCCTAGTTTCATGTCACATTACAACTCTTTACATAGAATGTTTCTCTTCATACAGCACATCGTCCTTCATCTCATCTACTGCAACACAGGACCACTTCCAGCAGAATGTTTTTAATCCTAATTTTACTTTCACGGGTATGATTCAAACCAACTGAAATGTACAGGACCCTTTTGATTAGCTGCAATGGGTTTTGGGTCAGGTGCTCAGAAATCCTGGTTTCTATCTACCTTCAAATAACCTTTAACAGTAAACTAAGTATAAACGAGGCGCATTAAAACTCTAATTTCTCAGTTTCATAGCTACTGTATAGCTATCAGAGAAATTCAGGATGCTTGTTGCTATAAATTCCTATAAGTATATCACGTGTTTAGAACTTAAATATATAAAAAATACTAATTTAAGGTCAATAGATGTAAAGCAATCAATCAACTTCAAGCTCAAGAACAATGACATGTAAAAGGCCTGCATGGATGAATCTTCAAAGGTTTATACCCACAAATTTGACATCGAATATTCAAATTTCTCATAAAGATTAACAGCTTTAAAAACTGCCCTCAGAGCAATTTTTTCCATTTCTTAACTGCAATTGTCAGCAGATTTGGAAAAAATCTGATCTATTATCTGAAAAAGCTGGCATATTCTGGATAATACCCCTTCATAAAAAAAAAAAGGATCTTCCGTCTAGTCAGTCATAACTGCTCAACAAATTACTGCTGTATCAAGGTATCACTCTAAAAACCTGATTCTGCCAAGAAATACGGTGTTCTAGAAAATATTCAAGCAAACGCATCTGAGACCTGTGCCTTAACACAGATGATGCTGAATACTGCTTGAACATTGAACAGCCTTCAGAAACAGTAAGAGAAGGGGAAACCCACTAACAGTTTCCTCACACTTCTCAAGGTACCTTTCATAGCAATACTTTTTCCACAAACCATGGAGCACTGTACCTGTTGAGCGAGGTTGGTACTTACAACGTATAACTGCCGCCATATTATAGACCACTCCCGGAGCGTTGTGGTAACCTCCTGAATCAGCGGGAGCTCATTGGGTATAACCGTTTCATGTTGCCTTAAAATGACGAGAAAAAAAAAGTCAGAGTTAAGTAATAGCTTGGGGTAGGACAGCAGAGTCATTTCTAGGAAGGAAGCGGTCGTTTCCAAAACCACTTCAGCAATGACAGATTCAAAATAACACCACTACATATTCATGAGTTAGCAAAGAAAATATCGTCATGTACAGGAGAAGCAGCGCACACCAGTACTGCCGTGTGACGTAGAGGATATATTTGTAGAGGATATATATAAAGAGGGTTGAGACTACGCTACTGAGCTCACCATTTTTTCCCCGCTTGTTTCTATAGTCACAAGACACCGATACATACCTCACTACTCGCTGCCGAGACACTCATTTTACAAGAAGCAACCAAGATACACGCCAGATGTACAGCACACACAATGCCACAATGCCTAATTGATCTTCAAAACTATTGGTCTTACAAAGAAAACGAAGCATGCAGGTCGTCACCATTAAGTTGCTGTATGGCTTGTTTTAAAATTGTGCCATCCGAGGATGAAACAACAGCCAGGCCTTTTAATATTTCAGAAGTAGGGTACTCAAAAGTAGTTTTGTAATCAGCAAGGAAGATGTCATTATGCAGCAATCATATGATTAGCAGTTTTATCATTTACATACTTAATAGCGTATAAAAATAAATCAGGCACAAAGGAATACAGTATTTTAATCCTGTTACATTACATTTCATACCTGGCTAATTATTTATTAGCTTCACTTTTTTCTGATTTTCTACTGTTTTCTTAAGAAATATCTCTACACCAGTTTTTAAACTTTTACAAACATGTCCAGCAACGCTGATCTGACATATAAGGATCTGAGCTTTTACATCTGTTGAAGCACCAGCTGCTTATAGCCTCACACATTGGGCAGGGGAGCAGGAGGATCAGAAGACAGCCACCCCTCGCTGGAAGGCAGCACTTCAGCAGAGCTCCTCTGCAACGTAGGAAATGAAACCTGGATGACAGCTGTCAGTGAGGGGTCCAACCCCTCAAGACTTATTGAAGGGGGAATTAAGTGACTTAAACTTCATCTGCATAAAAAGGAAGGTATCTCGTATCAAAGCCCTCTTTTAGCAGACCAGGCAGAATTATTAAAACTCAAGGGCTAGAAGATAAATGAAGTTGGGTAAAATGAAATCTGAACTAAAATGGAGATGGGCTGGATGAAGTTCATCTAAGTAGCTACGAATCATGGGACTAATAAAACCTACAAAGCCAACTGGTAAATTATCTGTTCTTCTGAAGCTCTTCACCACTGCAGAGCAGCTCAGCTTCATGATGCTGGAGCAGACCCCTGAGCCCAAGGTGAGCTGCTTGTCAGACACACACACAGCACCAGCATAAGCTCCGTAACTAACTGGAAGCAAGTGCAAGTTATCTGATAACGCACTGGAATTGTATCTGTACAAATAGAAAAATGGATTTTTGTGATTTTTCAAATGAAACTCACCCTTTTCCTTCAACTATGGCTTCCTTAAGGTGAATATAGGAGGCAGGAAATATGCCCTGTGAGAGGGAGAGGGAAAAGGTTATTTAAAATAGCCAGGTGTGCATAACCTATCTACTCCCTACCAACCCACCAAGACACATTGCCAGGTGTGCACAGAGCTGTTCACATCCTCTTAAGCATCAGAATATGGTCTTTTTAAACATATATTTAAACATCACATTGCATGCCCTTTCAAGAACATGTTACTGCAACCTCAACAAGGAGAGACTTCACCACACTGAAATCAGCAGAGCTGGCCTGTTCTAAGTGATCATACGCATGTGCTTTTGAGAGTGTTAAAGACTACAAACAAATTATTTTGTAGATGTATTCTGAAATGACATTCCACCCGTAATTCAGGTCCTGCCATTTGCTCTTCCTCAGGTCTAACCAAGCTTTCTTCTCCTGCTGTAAGGTACTGTTTCTGTTCCCCATGTGTTTTCTCCAATGTTTTTGGGCTCCCAGTTAAAACAAATGTGGGCTGAGAGCATGCATTACATGGGGCTGCCTGGCTTATTTGGGGTGACACACAGAGGGACACGTGCAGAACGCAGTCATCCTGCATGGCAAGCACCAGTTCACAAGCCTTGTACCACGTGCCATCTTCTATCATCACCCTACCGTTAGCATTACGAGCCAAAAACCTCTTCAGCAGACAGCACAGTGGTTTTAATGGATGCAGCTCACCACAATATCACAAAAACAGCTTTTTAAAAGAAGTTACTGCATTTAGTTTCAGTTGGACAAATTCAGCAACACCCGGAATTAATTTAAGCCAAGAGGAATGCGTAATTTCTGCTTAGGCTGAAAAAGGCAGGCTCACGAAACACGGTTTGTAAGAAATTTAGCTTATCTCCAAAAAAAGAAAGTATCAAAATAGAGTAGAAAAAACAAAGAACGGGCCTGGTTAGGAAATGGGTGGGATAAACCACAGAACTAGCTCTGTACTTTTAGACATGCAGGAACAACTTAAAACATACCGCTGTGTGGAAACGTGCAAATTTTGAGTGTCTTAATTTAAAATTAAAAAGAAAAAAAAAAAGTTGTGCAATTCTGATTAATTGCTGCCATAAAGTAAAGCTAAAAAAAAAAAATAAAGAAAAATAACATTGCAAGCAGCATTCGTGTTGTTTCCTTCACTATTTCAGGAAGGCTGCTATAAACAGCAGCCCTTTACGCACACTTTGAAGCCTGACAACTAGGCAAAATTGCACAGCAGAAGATTACTGCCCCTCTCATGGAGAATGGCTGAAAATCACAACGTGGATCTCATCGCTTCCCAAGATGGAATTGCATTTTACAAGCAATAATTGTTTAGCAGATAGCAGAGCAAACTGTCAGCCTTTAAGCAGATCAGCTAGGCTGTGAAGTTCTTAACTTCTTACAAGGGCAGAGGCTTTGGCACACGAGTTACTGCAGCACACAGCTGATACACACCCAGCCAGCCAGAGTAACCGTGCGTACATCCACCCTTACATTGCAAAAAAACAGATATTCGAGTCAGTTTTCACGCCTCGCTGCAGTTAAGTTCCAGTTAGTGAGACAAAAATCACATTCAGCACTGGCTGGCAGCGCACCCTGCTCAGAGGTCAGTGGAGACACGCTGGATCATCACAACGTGGTAACACAACGTGGTAACACAGCGTGCCCAGGAGCTCAGCACACTGCCCCGTCCACACGGGCAGCACTTACCTTCTTGGATTTCTTCCTTAGCGTGTAGCCTCTGTACCAACCTAGGAGGAAAAAAGGGAGAGTGTTGCAGCATTTATTCACGTGGCCCAACAACTGCTCCCTCCCAGCTCAACAGCCCCTTGCCTTGTGTTGCAAAACGCGCTTTGTTCCCCACCGACACACTCCTGAAGCCCAGTTCTCTACAGAATTCACATCCCAGCTACAACAAAGCCTCCTCTGAAAGCTGTAAAATCCGAGCGATGATACACAAAGTGATGGAGAACACTGCATGACAGAGGTGGTATTTTACGTGATGCGTTTAACTGTGATGCGTTTCAATTTAATTGGTAATTTACCAACATAAATAAAACCAACTTAAGAGCATTAACTTTACAGGTACATACTGTTCACCTAGTTTGAATTTAAAACCTATTTAAATTCATCAAATGCAAGTTCTCAAACGTAGATTAGCCATTTGTCACCGCATCAGAAAGCCAGAACACTTTGGGATTTACAGTTCACAAATCAAAACACAGAAGCAGGCAAAGGCTCCGATGAAGTTTGTAAAAAAACAAAAAACATGATTAAGTGTCAGAACAGCCTCATAAAAACAATCAGAGCCTAGGAATAGATAATTCACCGGGGGGAAAGGGTTCTGTGGGTCTGAAGTTACTTGCGCACTGCTCCAGGGCATCCCGGTGGGGACTGGCTCTGCACGGCATCAGCACGAGGACCCCAACCACTGCTCCTTAAGCACTCAAATGCTTCAAAAAAAGCCCTCTGCCAGTAACCATTCAGAGGTCCCACAGCAGCAGGAAGTGTTTGTGAGGATGGGCTCTCAGATGGCTGTGGGAAGCTCTCGGTTCAGAGGGCTTTGCCTTTAACGACTGCACAGCACACGCTTGCTGGCACAAGGAGCTCCGTGGCCCCAGCTCAGGGCGAGGCAGAGAACACCCGATGTGCGGGGCTGCTCAGCCCAGGCAAGCTCTGCCATCGCCAAAGGCAGGTGGGAAACTGGGAGGCAGCACCTCGTTCACTGGGCCCCAGTTCAGTACACATCTGCCAGCACCCCCCGACAGAGCCACTAGCACCCCTCCAGCCATCCCTCTTTGGGGAGACCTCACCTGGGGTCGGGAGGCACAGACTGCCTCAGCTCGCTTGGGTTTTGTCGAGCACGTGCATGCGTGGCCTGCTGATCGGCACGGGTGGGAAGCAAGAGCTGGGAGAACACAGCCCCGCTCCTCATAATAACCAGGGCAGGAAGAAAATTCCGGGTAGATAGCACGTGCTGATGAATTCATTAATCTACACTCTGCCACTCGAAATACAAACTGAAGCATCAAGCACACAGGATTCTTCAGCTGGCTCTCCAGTGGCAAAAGGGAAAAGGGGTTGGGTGCAAGGAGGACAAAGCATTTCTGCCGGTGCTGGCTGAAGGAGCAGAGACCTGCACAGACTGCAGTCCTACTAAAGCACTAAATCACCTCAGTTTTGCATGAATAAGCCAAAATGTTGAAGTCACGGGGTCTAACCTGATGAACACCAGGACTGTTCACAGTCACAATTACATGTTCTTCAGCTCCACGCTCACGCGGGGTCTCTGTCACCTCCTTTCCCACCCCTCACCTCTCCTGACCGAGGACACCGCGCTGTGCCAACCTCCCCCAACACGTGGCCTGTTCACTTTCACAGTTCTATATCCACTAAAAGAACGTTCTCCGCATGCAGCCAAGCACTCCAAAAACCACCAGGTCCCCCCCAGACATGAAATAAATGAATGGAAGTCACAAAATTGCTGCTTTTTCTTCGAACTGCAGCACTTCAGACCTCAGCAAAGAACGGGAGGAGCGAGCAGAGCAGGGCTGCTGGGGCAGGCCTACCCAGCCGCCACACCAAACGCAGCACGGGCTGTGGGCAGGAGCAGGACGTGTGTGCACGGGTGTCAGTGACACTAAGGTGTCCCTGCCCATGGCCCTGCCCAATTTTAGTCCTCGATAACTTCGGTTTTGTTTTGGAGGCCAAAAAAAATAAAGCCTGGAGAGCAAAGAGGGCAAACATCTGATGTCAGACACTTCAGCGAAGTACCCAGCAAACACCTGCAAACCCTCCTCGCCTTATTTACTGCCAATTTGGTTTCAGACAAAACGCCAGCAAGAGGAGAACTGGCTGATGCCATAAATACTTTTGAAAGCGACCTGGGCTTTTAAGTGGCTTAGCTATGTGTTACAGGGTTTCCAGGCTCTCCTTTAAAAAGATCGCAGGATTTAATGGCTGGAAATGCCCGGCCAAGTAACTGCCCAGCTAAGAAATGAAGCGTCTGTCTCTGCTAAAGCTGCAAAGGCACACGAAGGGAAGAATTTGGCAGGTTCTGTTGTTTCTCTTGAATGATGCACCTATTTACCACGCAGTTCACTAGATAAAGTATTAACTGCATTAAAAAAAAATGCTGCAATCAGCAACGCAGTGTTCTCAAAGTATCAGGAGTAAATACTGTTGAAAATACCTCTTTTGGAAGCCAGGCTTCCTTCCTATAGCAGCTCTAGAAATGGGCGGCTGCTCAAACGTACACACAGAGTTTTGAGGCTGTTACACTTAATTGCCATTCCCCTTAATGAATCACATTTATCGATCAAATGTTCATTTTGCCTATTCCACCAAAGAGAATTAAAACAACAAAGATCAGGCAAGTGCTAATTCAGAACGTGGCAAATATTTGTTTTGGGACACCTGCTATGGAAAGCAATCCTTCTCTCTTGCCACATGAAGGCTATTTATGAAGTCACACGGCTTTGCTGTCTGCCTTTTCCTGTCAGGTTCACATTAAGAAGTGTGAGAGGAAGTTTTCTAATTGAAAAATAAAATCCTCTGCAATTTCACCTGAAAGAAAAACATTAATTTTACTTTCAAGATCAATTATTCTCTCCCTGTTAGTATGAGAAATGAGCTCCCTCTTTTCTTTGGTTCCTGGAAGAGCAGAGGCATTCACATTTAACAATGAGCGCTCACATTCATTACCAATATCTTAACATTGATAAAAATCCGGGCTGTCTGCAACAAGCCTCGAGCTTTGCAGAATCAGCACATTAAAATATTTGTACAAACCGCTTCTGCATTTCAGAGAAAGATGTTTTCTTTGATTAAATTTTAAAAGATGAAAGCGTTTCGGTAACAAATTCCAAAGCTCTACATTTTCACATTGATCACAGAACCTCAGAATGGCCGAGGTTGAAAGGGACGTCTGAAGATCATCTAGTCCTCTAAGCAGCATTTTAAGGAGGTATCAGCCACGTTCCTGCTAGCAACCTGTCCCACTGGGATCCTGCAGAAGCCCTAGACATCGCCCAGGAGACCCAGCCCTCATCTTCTCAGCCCTTCTGTCTGCAGAGAGAGGACCAGCCGGGGTAAGATTTACAATCAGCAGTTCATTGCGGCAAAGAGGATTCAGAGAAGCAGCCAACTACAAGCCCCAGGGGACGCAGACATCCCCTGACCCAAAGGGCTCGGTGACAGGGGGCCCCCACAGCCCACCGGGGCACCAGGCAGCTGCAGCCACCAAGACACCTTCAGGGCAAGCTGCACAAATTGTGGGGAGAGGAACCTGGAGATCAAAAGCTCAAATAATTACCTGATAATGACAGCTCTGTGGGGAGAGGTAACGATTACAGCACCTCGTTTCCCAACACAGCAGGTAAGTAATGAGTAACTGTTGTATAAAACGTTTGGAAGAACATTAATTTATTTGCATTTCTTTCAACGTAAACTCATCCCATGTGCCCAAAGCCAAACAACCATGAGCTGAGACCACAGAGGTCTTTCTGTTATTAATGTCTAAGGGAAAAAACGAGTCATCCCCACCATCCCATTAAGTTAGCAGCAGCCATGGGTTCACATACGCTATTCGCGATTCAAAGTTTCTCCCACATTCATCAAATAAACCCATTTATTTATATATAAAAATTCAAAGCTGTATAATATTTAAATAATTCCATTTGCATTTACTTTTTTTGCATTAAAAGATGATTATTAAATCACATAATATCAGATGATGGCAAGATTACTTTGCATAGTCAAACGTGCCATTGCAGCGACAAGCTGAACCCTGTAAGGAAATGCCAACCAAAGAGCAGCAAGAAAATTTATATTTGCACATAGTAATGAATAAAGCTTGTTAGTTCGGTTGAAATAACATCAGTTTAGTAAATGTAACAATAAAAAATAAAAAAAAAAAATTAAGCCAATATTTAAAACAAATTTATCACACAGACGTACCCAGAGATCAGTGTCACCAAATCAAAGAAGTTGCATTCAATACATTAAAGCAACTCATACTTGCACAAGACAAGAATTGTTACAGTATTTTCAAGGCAGACAGTTTAGTTAAGTGCTACCTGTACCTTTCCAAGCTGCAGCATGCCTTAAAGTCAAAAATATAATGAAAGAGCTGTACTTTACTTGGCTCACTACTGGATCAAGCAAAAGCAGAAAAGTGTTATGACAATTTTCACATTCTGGTGATTATCAAACTCAGCATTCACATTCCCTTTTATATGGATCAAGGAGGAAAGATTTTGGTAAATGTAATGCTTCTGCAGCTTTAATATCAAAACAAGCAAAGCATATGAAAAGCCTGAAGTCAGTCTGTGGCACTGTAACACATGTATCCATCATAAGAGAGACGTAAATAATTTAGGACCCGGGTGACTTTCAAATTCAGATTAAACTTCTTTTAGCAGCAGGCTCCTTTGCATTACCCAAGGGTATCCCAAAAACATCTATCATTTCTCTAAACGTAGGATAGATACTAAAATCGATCCATACAAATAAAGCTGTGAGAACATCCATCTTTCATAGAAAAAAAAAAGGGTATTCACCAGGTATCGACCACACGCTTCTTCATTCACATCTAGCATTGGTTAATTCTGGGCTCATTAAAAATAATGTGTTTTGTCCTTTAGCAAGAAAGCAAGCAATTCATCACCTGATAATATGGGATGATAAAGTCACAAGCAGAAAAGCAATGAAATTGTAAGAGCAATGGTTTTTAAGTGCAAACTTTGCAGGCTTACCTTCATATGTTTCTAGTATGTGCACAGTGTCGCCGATCTGTAGGGAAAGTTCATCTGGTCCCCTGGCATCATAGTTATAAAGGGCTGGACAGAGAAAACACTGCTATTAGCACATGCAAGACAACACAGCTTTCAAGATGTTTATTTCTCCACACTAATGATTTTATGATGCATTATTGCCATGTTCAATCTTTACGTACAGCTTCGGCCACGTTTGGTCAAGTTCTTCGCATCACTAATATCTCCTCTTGAGAGCAAGTCTAAAAAGCCACACATCCACTTTTCAAAGATAGTCTCTCAATCTATTTATAAAGCTTTGTTTCTCCATAACAATACATTCAATTAATTTCTCGTTGGACTTGTCTGTTTCCAGCACTTTGTGTCAATCTGATGCAGTTCTACAATAACCCGCACTGTCTTGCCATGACTGCTCAGCACACAGCAAACCTATAAAACGTCTTCAGAACACCCCAGTTTACACCGCTGTATCGAAGAATGATTTCTCAATCGCTTCATAAAGTTACTGCATGAATACTGTATTTAAAAACGCCATGACCCATTCTGGGACTCCGTGATTTCAGAAATCCCCGGTGCTAGGGGCAGCCCCATCGATCCGTGGCACTGGTGGGAGCGGCCAGCCACCCCCATCACATCGCAGTACTGGCATTGGGTCATACCAAGTTACCTCAAAGCTTTCTGCCATCCCCCAGCCAACCAATTCCTTCTTTAGTTTCCACATCAGTTTTCAGTGACACGATCTGCGCGCAGATCAGGTGCTCCAGGTACTCTCTGGGATGTTTTATGTGTAACTGAGAGCAGCCTCCCCACCCGCAGGAAATCTTCGCAGCTCTTTAGCCCAGCAGAGTTCACAGGACACCAGCTACGTGTGCTGTGCTCATTACAGGTCACAAAGCGCTTCCAAAAAAGCCTCCAGCTGAAAACCTACAGCACGAGGCCAAAAGGCACGCTTACACAGCGAGGTGCCACCAGCCCCAGGCGCATCCCCGCTCACAGCAATGCCCTCCAGCCCCCAAGCAAGCCCAAGGAGCAGGCCAGGCCTGCCCCAGGAGGGTCAGCCCCTGAAGTTCCACCTACAAAAATTGGTAACTGGTGAAAAACGCTTTCTTCATCTCAAATCCGATAATCAGTTTAGCCCCGAGTGCACGAGCAGGGCACAGCCAGGAGGGCCCGTGAGGCCTCATCGCAGCATGAGGCCAGGCCTGGCCCCAGCTTCCCGCTCAGCCTCCAGCGATTTGTCATTTGCCAGAATTTATCAAACTCCAGCCTACGGTGTTAACAATAATGAATACACGACACGCTTCGTTGGTCCTTTTCTGAGTTGTATTCCTCTTGCTGGAGTTCAGAAATAAGTAAATACATCTGAGCACAAAATTGAAAAGTATATGAATCGAGAAAGATAGGAAAAAGCAACAAATACAAAAGAGAAACAGAGAATACAGCACAGGATCCTAAAGAACACAGGGAAGGACACTAAGGTAAAAAGATCAAGCGGATTGCAGGACTCATAGGAACAGTATTTAATGAAGGTTTTAGAAAGTGATAGTTTTATTGACATCAAAACAAGCTCAGCTAGCTATTCCTGTTTCCATTTTTTTTTTGTTATTATTAACTTCTTCATTATTACAAAGAGATAAATCCTCGCTGCCAGGTATCTGGAGCAGTATTTCAAAGCCGTAATTGCTATTCCATGGCAGAAGAGCATTCTGTGAGAAAACATGAACCAAAATTAACATTTTGAACTGTTCTGAGCAGAGGAACATTAACAACAACGACAGCACGGCACACCTCCCGAACAGCGGCACAGGGGACAGGCTGTTTGATCCCACTCGTGGGGAACTTTTTCAGCTCAGGTTTTGTGAGCTCCAGAAAGACAAAGTCGGTATGAGATCTTCCAACCTTGAATGGTTAAAGCTCAACACCTAAATCCAGGCTCCTGGGCTTTACTTAGCTTTCTTGGATGTCCCAGCTGTCACCAGAGTCAACAGAACCGGTGGATGCTCAGCATGTGCAGAAACGAACCTGTCCGAGGCCTTCGCCTTCAGGACCCTGAGAGTAATCTTGCTGCCTAGTACCAGGCACCCAAGTCAGGAAAAATTCACACCCTGACAGATTAAAAACAGTTTAGTACTGAATTCACACTTCAGCTAACCATTTCTCAAGCATTTAAGCTGAATAGCATTAAGGATCAAAGGCAGCTATGAATAAAAGACATTAAAATTTATACCCACGAGTGCTAACCGCTGTCTGTCACGGCGAGGAGGGTCACGTAATGTGAACTTCACTGTAATGACCACTTCTTTTGACTGAAGATGACAAACAGCCATCAAGTGGTAATTACTACCCACGACAGCTCCCACTGACCTCAGCTGGGCGAGCAGTGGCCATGGAGGAAAGGCTTATTAAAAAACACACACACACACACACCCCAACGTGAAAAATGTCTACAACAAAGTCAAATTTTCAACATGCAGCAGCACTGATAGATGATGAAGCAAACAACCCAAGTAACTCTAAAGTGCATTTCACCCCTGTGATTATGAACCAAGGCCTGAACTACCCCGCGTGCTCCCATGCAAGCCAGCAGCTAACCCCCTCCAGGGTGAATTTTTATGCAGTCTGACATCAAAAGGTGTTATGACAGGTCGAATGTTTGAATGGAGCAAACAACAATGCTTTAATTAAGGGAAAAGACAAAAATTGGAGGAATAAAGCATGCAACCTGCATGCATATGCCTGTACACTGAGTCACCATTTAAAACATGAAGTGCATGAAGTACAACTTGCTTTTAAAAAAAAAAATTAAAAACTTTGCTTAATTTGGAAAATCCAGTTCTGAGCACGACAGATTTTCAGCTTCAGGAGTTCTAAGCTAAATGAAGCATTAGAAATATTTGCACCATCTAACTTCAGGCCGGCCCATTGTGCTTGAATTACGGATCAAGGCTCAGTGTTTTGGAAAACGAGTTACATAGCCGATAACATAGCTTCTGAAAAGTCTTTGCTACAATTCACAAGCAAGGAACATGGCTACTTAAGCACCAAAAGATGCGTGGCTAAGACCTAGGCAGTGCAAGTCAATCTCCCAGTTACCACGGTCTAATACAGCATCCCGATGCTCCTCTTCCCCACACAGACTGAACTGGCACGATCAAAGAATCTCCTTTGTATTGCAACTAGGTACTCCCGCTCCTTATCATCTAGAATAATTTTATTTACAATCTATTTTCTCCTGAAGAGGTAGGTTAACATCAGAGAAAATGTAAGCAGCCATGCACAAGAGATACCATAAGTAACAGGAGCACACGAAGGCTGCTTTGAGCCGCAGACCCTGCTGCTGTTCCCCAGAGGCAGCACTGAACCAGCTCAAGCTCTGGGGACCCCGTGCCACCTCCCACAGCTCGGGGATGATACGTGGCATCGATGGGGTCCTTGTAGCCCTGCTGGTGACAGCTGGCTGTAGGTGAGCAAGGAGAGGAGGGCAGCTCTCCGTGGAGAAGACCTTTAACAAGATGAAGGGAGTGTTAAGTGTGATGCCTCTGGCACGAGCTGCGTACCTCCCAGACACCTCTATCTGACCACTTACTCTAGTTACATTTATAAGATTAGAGTGTAAAGAGGATGACATTTTCTCAGACTTGTAGACAAAGAACTAAAGAGCTTTCTTTTCCAGTCCTAAGGATCGTTAGCTATGACTGGTCTCACCTACAGCTGTGGGGGCCTGCTGTATTTGCAGGACCATACCTATGGAGCACATTTCCTCACCAACCCCATCACAGGCATGCCTGTGCTGGCTTTCAGACAGAGCCTACAGTGACAGGGAAAGCACCTCGACTTCAGAGGGCATGCCGATGGTGAATGAGGAAAGGATGCACAAAAAGAGTAAGCAAGAAGAACATAAAGTCACAAAAACCATCCCGAAGCCAGCTCTTGCTCATACTGAGGAGGATAACGGGCGCCGTTCTGCGTCTCAGCACCGCAAATCTCCTCCTCCTCGGCCGAGCTCTCAGTGCACAGACCGCACAGCTCTCCTGGTACAAATTGCTGCCTTCCCCGTCCTCCTCCTTCCAGCGCGACAACAAAGCAGGCCTACACAACAGTACTGAAATGCCAAAAGCAAAGGATTAGTGCGGGCATTGAAAGAGCAATTTTTCAGCGCTGCGAGTTGATAAAGAAAGGAACAACGAATAGGGCATTACAGTAATTGCACTAAAAACCCATTTACTATTAAAGAATAGGAAACAAACACCTCTGAAGAACTGCACTCATTAATCTGCGCGCATTAGAAAAGCGAGGAGAGCGACACTAGAAGAATGAAAGAGAGGTGATGGAGGAGGAAAGGTAAGAAGCAAACAAAGGCAAAAGCCTGAGAAAGCTTTTCTCTCTACGAGAGCAGAGATATCCAAGATACCATAAAAATGTTACTGTGCCCTGGAATTATTTCACATTGAAGGTTGTATTAACCATTTCACACTTGGGAAGGAAAGCAAACTGCCACTGACATATCATCAGCTTTATTTAATACCCTTTAAAAAAATCCCTCCCCCCCCCCCCCCAAAAAAAAAAATAATGATGCTTTTCCCCTGAAAGTACATTGGAACTAGAGAAAGAAGTGAAGTCTCCTGTAAATCTTTTAGTACTGACAAAATAAGAACCCTGAAGGTTTTCCTCAATTTTCTCTAAAAGAAAGTATTTTCAGTATTATGGAGATTCTTTACTCCCTTGGTACGTACCCTAACCAGTTTCCCATTTTTACAGCTGAGGCTAATGAGGAAAGAAAACCCCCACGACGTTACAAACCAGGACTTGCAGCTACGCTTTGTTCAGGACAAGCTCATCCTATGGACATTAACCAGGGGCAGGTCTTCCCCCGTTACTGAAGTCACCCTGTAGGCTGTCGTTGCAGCCTCACCAAGCTGGGTTCACGGTTCTTTCTCAGGATTTCAGTTTGTCATTCACAGGAGATGAATTTTGTAAACACCGACGTCTGAAGAAACTCTTTAAGCTTGGAAGGCCATCACCGAGCTCATGAAGACCAACAGCTGGCAGTTCCTCCTCCCCAGAAGCGCACTGAATCTCACCGAACTCACCGACTGCCTTATCACAGGTATCTTGCAGCAGAACTACACTAACTCCAGCAGGTGTAAGCAGATGAGGACCCATTCTCTCCTTTTCCCTTACAAAAAGGAGCCTGTTCCTGTTCCCCCTCGCCCACCTGAGCAGTGAATTACCGAAAGCCGCCCCAGCGCAGCTGGAAGCTGTATTCCCAAGCAACTCCAGCAATGTCTCTCCACTGTGAAGCCGTGAGGAAAATCTGCAAGTTTTAGAGAATCCCAACCCTGCATCCTGGGACTGCTTGAACAGAGATCCCTGCAAAGACAGCCTGCCTGCCTTCCTTCTCAATTTCAGACACAAAACACTCAAGAGGAAAGATAAAGCCAGCTGATTCAAGTCCTGCTGTTTATTTACACCACGCACGCTGTGCCTTCCCCTGTTTCCACACTCGGACATCTGGCTTGCACTGGGAGGCCCCAACTTCCACCGCTTTCGTGGTCCAGATGCATCTGACAAAGTCCAGCACTCCCAAATATTTTGTACACGGTTTGTTCATTATAAAACGCCCCACACTGCAGCCACCTTGCCACACCTCAGCAGCACGAACTCGCTGACTTGCGGAGGAATTCGCTCTGTCTGCAGGGGAGAACCCAAGCCCAGGTGCAGCAGCGGCTGTCGGCTGAGCACGGGCTGCAGGAAGCCGAGGGCCACCCAAGGCTCTGGCAGCATCACTGAACACCTCGGGTTCTGCAACAGGGGAGCGAGACGTTCTGCAGCACATCTGGTCCTTATTGCTACCTAGCATGGCTTGGTAAACTGGGGAGCCTTTGTAATGCCAGAAAAAAAAAATACTGAAACAATTTTTCGTTCCAGAAGCATAACCACCCCGTGGCTGTATCCTTCAGGCAGAGATCACATAGGAGAGAATAACTCACTTCTTTCTGTCTTAAAAAAAAAAAAAATAAGAATTTTGGGTCTATTCTTGCAAGTTCTTGGTTTTGCTACTCTCATTTTTGAAGACAAATGCCTTATTTTAGGGAGTTGAAGACGCCAACGCTTACCAGCCTTCTCCCTCCTCCTTCCTGATACTTGACTCATATTCAAAATACTAAAAAGAGAGATGGTTATCGGCTCTCATGGCATTAATGATGGGCCATAACGCAGAGGTAACCAGAAGCACGATCAAGAACATTCAGATCAATTTTTAATATTAAGTCCACTAAATAAAATCATCACATGCAAGAAGCACTCACGCCACCCAAGCTCTTAAGACGTGTTTGCAGAAGAGCAAGATGCCAACGTAGACAAACAGGAAACATGATCAAGAGGCAGATGTCTTGGCATCTGTCATCTGCAAGCACAGAGTCACACAGCGAGTTCTGACGTTCCCTGGAATTCCCTGCACTTCGACACTGCTGTGCATAAGGTGTGTTGAAGTAGCTGCTGGGCACGAGAAAGCAGGGAGAGTTAAGCACGGGCTGGGAGGAGGAAGTAGCTCAGCTTACGGTCACTGCTGGCACGGGACCAAGCGCGGACGAGCCAGCGATGAGTCAACGTGAGGCTGTTTAATTGGGCTGCAGCGGCACGGGAGGTGGGGGACCTAAGGAGGCAGGGCGGCAGCTCCCCACCCGCAGAGATCACTGCTGCCACCCCAAACCCCGCAAGAACAAAGCCCAGCTCTCCCCGCGTGAGGATTCTGCCAAAAACAACCCACGCCATGCTCCCTGCAGCCCCACCTGAAGGTGCCCGAGGCACCAGCCCCATTCCTTCAGGCTCTTCCCCTTAGCACTGCAGCAGGTCACACCAAGCGTATGTTCGTGAAGAGGGTGGCTTCTCCTAAGCATTTAGACAGCAGCGAGCTCTGTGTCACAGCTATATTTTAATAGTCATTTCAATGGACTATAAAAATCAAGTTCAACACAATGAAATCGCTATCGCGCTGCTGTGGAAATAGTTAGCGAAAAAATAGCCCCTGCAAGACACCATTCACCGCAACACAGAGCTGATGATGCAGAGCAGAAAGCCTCAAGCAAGGCGAAAATGAGCTGATGGGAAGGAGGCTTCATTTCCTACTGTTCTTCCTCCTCAGTATTTCTACCAGGAAACAACAAAATCGAGATTCCTACATTGCTTTCTCAGGGAAGTTTATAGAGTGGGAAGGAGAGGAGAAGGCATTGGGAGCTTGTACACATCAAACCTCACTCAATTTGTTTGTGCTTGCCATCACCTTATTTGTCTCCCGGTCCTTCAAGCTGTCTCCAGCAGCAAGTACAGAGAAAGAGCACGGATCCGCAGCCAAATAATCCCCGAGGAACTTGTTCTGCTTTCTCAGAAATAACAGCCAGAGAGAAGAATTACCTGCTAAGAGCTGCAGTTTGATCCACCAACACTTTTTCTTTTCCCCAACAGCTAGGCTATGGCAGAAAGAGGCAACGCGGTGTTTTCCCGGAGTTGTATCTTACCCAGGAATTAATGTGGAAGCGCAGCCACGGGTGCTGGTCAACCAGCACTGAATACATTACAAGATAAGAGCGGCATTTTGCAAAAAACAGGGAAAAATTGTTTGTCTCTGAACCAAGAAGAAACCACATGACTCGGGCAGCTTTCAGGCTAGCAAGAGAATTGGCTTGGCAGCCAACCTGAACAAAGAGTCACTGTCTGATTCACTCGGCGCTTCGGGGCCAGGCTGTCCGGGCCAGCCCGGTTTGCTGGCAACGTGCTTCCTCTCGGTGCTGCCACGGGGGGATTCTGCGCAGCCACACAAGCTCCGCGCTGCCCAGGGACCAGCCTTTTAACTCACGCTAATGAGTGCTCGTGCTGGAAGAAATAGGGAGAAGAAAAACCTAACTGATAGGGTGTTTCTGGGTTTTAAAGAATAGGCTCACTTTTTCCTCTCTCCGTAAATCAAACATACAAACCTCCTGGAATTGAGGAAAAACAAAGAAGGGGAACAATGCAAGATGTGCCCATGCAAGTTCAACTCCTCACCTTGCCGCTCAGCAGGAACCTGAACTTACCTCCGCAACACGTAACGGCAGGGCGAGCTCACCTGGCTGCTCTACAACCCTCGCCAGGGGAGTTCAAGTCACTGTCCCTGATAATCCGTCACAAATCCGTCGTTCCCCTCTCCTGACCTAGAGGTTGCATCTTGCTGCACGAGCAGCCCCAGCTCGGTGCGCTGCGTACAGCGGGCAGCACGCCTGGCCTGGAAGCTTACCAGTCACCCCAGTGCTGGGGAGGTCCCGGCGGTGGGCAGGAGCCACGAACACGCTCCCCGTCGTGCTGAAGCTGCAGGTGGCTCTGGTGGTAGCTCCCCGGGTGCTTTCCGCATCTGCTCGAGCACGTCCCCAGCCTGAGCTGCCAGAACTCTGACTTCAACGGGTCCGTGAATAAACAGGGGCCTCTTAGGGCAAGGTATTGATAAAAATCTGCTAGTGCATCACTTCAGGAATACTTTCAGCTGGAAACTCAAACACCAGCTGAACCACAAAAACTCCTAAAAATGTAAACAGTGTCACAAGCGAGCCATTCTCCTAGCTGGTTTAGGATGTGCTCATCCGGCTACGGCCAAACAACCGCCTTTTGTTTTCCCTCTAAGAATAAGACTCAGCACCCAGTACTCGACACAAATCACTTCGGGCACTCCTCGAAAACTCACTTGCTTCTCCTGGATTTTTTTTTCCTCCCCAAACCTTGCCAACAAGACACTCCTCTGTGTTAGGAGGCTGCAGAACAGCATGGGACGCTGACCCCACGACCAAAAAACCGGTGAGCGCTGCTCCGGGCATGCTGCGGGGAGATGCTGCTTTAACCGGGGATTTGTCACCCTCACACCAAGACCCGCACGTGTTACCCCACCTGCATGTCTCAGGAGAGACCAAAGAGTGCCAAGATCCCCACCTCAGCAAGCGGCAGGGGATTCTCCCTGACCTGTCCAGAGCTTTATCGGTCCCTGTGCTCCTTAGGGCAGCGATGATCAGCACTGAAGCCAGCCAGTCTAAAGGAACTGCAGATGTGCCCTTAGCCGGAGAAATATCTCCATTTTTTTTTAATCCCTGTAGATCCTTAGTTACAGTGAAACGTATAAAGCCAACAAATAAGCCAAATGCAGCATTAAATACCAAAAGAAGAGTTGGCTCCCCACCAAACCCCCGGATGCTGCTTTTCCCCCTTTGAGTCACACGCCGTGGAAACTACTGCCTAAGGCATACCTCTGCGCCACAACGCTCATCTCCAGCCACGGGGCTGCAGGGCACGAATGGCCCTGCCCACACCAGAACATCTCAGACACTGAAAACTCTGGGAGAAGGCTCTTCCCCTGCTGCTCGCAGCCCTGGCAGTGCTGGCAAAGCCCAGGCTTGCAGGAACTCTTCGTTGCTCTTCGGCTTGCTGCTGCCCATCGCCTGGGAAGGCAGCGAGCAGGAGGTCTTCCTTCTGCCTGCCAGCTGGTGAGAGCCATCAGGAGAGGCACAGAAGTTGCAGAAGCCACTTGAGCAAAGTCACACCGAGGTGGCAGCATCTCTCACGGGCTGAGCCTGAGTCTGCCATGCTAAAGACACGCAGAGTATCTCTTATTTGGGGTGCAAGTCTGAATAGCTCCAAGCCTAAACTTGGATAAACTAAAAAACAAAGCTTCCCCCCAACTTTAAACCAAGTTACTGATGATGCTCCCGGTAACGTGGTTGTTTTAGTTACGCCACTTAGTCTTTGTGTTGGGAACTTCACGAGACTGCTCCACTCTTGGTCACAGCAGCCCCAGGACCCACGGGGAGATGACCACCATCAAGAAATCATGATTAAAAAACCCTGGTAGGCACGAAAGAGGCAGGCAGGACCAGTGGGAGGTGAATGAGCGCATTTAGTGCACAGGCACTCTGCTGCCATAACGATTCAGCCTCCATGTACAGTTACGGAGGGCTTAAAGTTGGTTCCTGGAAGAAAAGCGAGCAGCTCTCATGTATTTTCCATCTTCCCCAGGTGTAAATATCCCAAGACAAAGCCCCTCTCCCCCAGCACACGGGGTGACACCGCTGGGTGGCAGGGAGGAATGCCAGCCGGGCAGCAACGCGCCCAGTGCCTGTGGGAAGCCGGGGGTAGTTGTGGGTAAGGAAAAACTAAAATAAAAAGACATACAAATCAGGAAACAAGAAGGTTCTCACGTGTAGGTGCAAGCAGCTTTGCGCCACAATCCTGCTTAGCTGAATTGAGGCAGGGGCTGTCCTGGGCACAGCACCGAGGCACCCAGCCGGGTCGAAGGGCAGGCACCAGGCAGCACCACCTCGGAGCGCCCCGCACGGCCGGCTTTGGTTTGGAGCTACGAGCGAGCCCAAGACTTTGCTGTTCTGTGTCAGGCAGCCTCCCACGTGGCCACAGATTGGGAGGAAAAAGCAAAGAAACCAACAGGAGGAACTTGTCCAATCTCTTATCTTGGGACAGCAGCCTAAGATTTAGGCAAGAGAAAGTCTGACAGTTCCCACACACCCTTATCTGCGACTCTTCCGACCCACAGTGACGCCCTCTGCCATATTTCTACTTAATAAAATCACAAAGCAACCTCGCCACGGGCGGACAGTGCTTGGAAGGCATTCGAGGAAGCGCCTCGAGAACCTGCAGCCGTTCCGGGGACCACGACGTGTTCACCGGGCTCATACACAGAGCAGATCTCTGAATGCACTCGGCCTTTTAAATCGTTCACCTTCTGTGTCGGGGCTTGGAAGCTCCTCTATCAGCAGCCCCTTCCACCGGGCTCGGCGCTGAGACGTTTCCTGCTCAGAGGTGCCCTGCAGAAGACCTGGTGCCCTACCAGCTGCAAAAAAAGCCGCTTGTGTGCCGTGCCAAAAGCAGGGGTAACTCAATTCCCCGAGCAAAGCACCCAGCTACGTTCGCTGAAGCGCTCCCTGCTGCCAGCATTTCTCCCGCAGAGCGGCGGGTAGGGCTGTGGCGACGTTAAAGGCTAAAGCAGCAGCTGGCAGGCAGGCACGCTGCTAGACACAGGTACCAACGGGGCTTCCATCGCCCCGCGCCCCTGCTCCCTTCCACTCCCTTCAGCCTCCCCAAGGCGTTTCGAGCGCCACCAGCAACAGCCGTTTTATTTCTTCCATCATCTCTTTTTGCTCCACACGGCGAGATTACAGAAAGCCTCCCCCAGCAACACCAGCTCGGTTAGGGAGGATCCGGCAGCGTCAGCTCCTCGTCCAGCACCAGCTTCCTCCCTCCCTGAGCACACGCAGCTCCGTGACGTCCGGCTTCAAATCCAGCAGTGCCGGGACTTCCGTGCTTTGTCTGGAGGGAAAGGAAGACACAGGCAGAGCACACACGAGCTTCCAGGAGGCATTTCCATGCTTTAGCAGCCTCTCAGGTGCACGGCAGCGCCGGGTCTCCGCATTTCGTGGTCTGAACGCTCTCCAAACGCCGAGCACCAACCTTTACTCAAAGGTGCCCCTTTCCCAAGAGGTTTGGGAGCCGGGCCTCCACGCAGCTCTGCTGTCACAGGGCGAGGAGTTCACCACCTCGAGCAGCACGGCTCCTCCCAGGGAGGACATTGCTCCTCACCGCTGCTAGCGCCGCACCCGCACGTCCCCGGCGCTCCTGAAACTGCTCGCTGCTTGGGGAAGTCTTCAAGCTCAACAGCGATTAATTCGTCATAAAATTAATTTGCATTTTTGGTTTCGATAGAGCACAATTCCTATTTTCCTCCGAGCTAAAGGACGAAAACTCCAGTAACTCATTAAGGAATTCATTAAAACGTTATTCAAAAAAAAAAAAATGACTCTTCTTAGAATAGCTCTGGGACCTACCACGAGCAAGCAAATGGAATTACTGTGCTTCCGAGCCTGCAGAAAAGAGAGGCTCATCTTCCAGGTAGAGATCGGTGGCCGGCAGGGCAGCGGGAAGACCTCCACGAGGAGCAGATGCATTTCGGGGGGCTGAGATTAGCCGCCCCCGGCTGCTTTGGGAGAGCTTCTGAGGTGCAGTGAGTAGGAGAGGAGGCAGGAGCCTGACGTGGTTAATACGGTAAACACTTCCAAACTGGATTAGCACGAGCTCCTCGTTTGAGCTTCGATTCGTCCATCTAGGTCGGCGTTCAGCCATCTATCTGAAGCGAGGCGCATCGTCAGGTATTTAACAAGATGGATTGGATTTCAGTCCTGGTGGGCTCGGAAAGGATTAGAAGGAGGCATCCTGCAGGTGGGCCACAGCCAACACTGGCCAAACTCCAGAAACGCAAATATTTCCAAAAACTGCTTCTCCCTGTGCTTGCAGGCTGGAAGAAAGACTTCCTGGCGATGTTGTCCTGGCTTCAAATTGCATTCTGTTTACTTCCCCCTTTCCTCAAAGTTTTGCCTACGTACAAAGAAGATGCGGTTATTTCACACCGGTAAGTACCAAGAAAGCTGGGCCAAGTACGGCAAAACCTGGATTGTGTCAGTGTGCCTAAATCTAACATGTATGGCAAGGAACGGCCAAACAGGAGGACTACAGCCACCATTAAGGCACTACTTGAAATTCAGGGATGGTTTTTGCCCTGAATTAACACCAACCCAAAACCCTTCATCAATCAGGGCCTTGTACACAAGCGTGGAGTGACACAGGACGACGTAAAGCGTGCAAGAATTCCCTCTTCCCTTTTCCTTCTAGGAGCGAGAGCGTTAATTAAGAGCGGAGCTGGTGGTTTAGTGCCCCTGTAAAAGGACACATTGACTGTTCCCACTGCAAACCCTACAGATTTTTCACTGGCAACTCTGAAACACACAAATGGTGAGTAATAACGACAACCAGCTGAAGCTCAAGACTGCTGTAAGGAGGCCCTGGAGCAAGCACGCGTGGACGTGGTGCCACGGCTTAGTGGTGGGACTTGGCAGGACAGGGAGATCTGGAGGGTCCCTTCCCAGCCCCGCGACAGGGCCCCAGCAGGCGGGGAACTTGAAGGCACGGTGCAGTATCACGCGCAAGCCCCAGGCTGGGCACGCAGCGGGGTATGTTGTCTCTTGGAGACTGGTTCTGCACGTGCTTCCTCGAAATAGCAACACGCCGATAAATACACCAGCAAATGCCACGTATACGCATGTTTCTTCCACTGCTTTTGGAGGTCACAGCGCAGCACTGCTGTGACAAACCCACCGTGCACAGGTACCTACCCCTGACCGCCTTTACGAACGTCACTCACAAAATAGTATCACTAAGATGTGTCTTCCCTGACTTCCTGAAATCCTTTCCTCCTCCGTTTTAAGGCATGGATATGAAAGCACGAGATCAGCAGCTCTCGCTGAAGATGGGAAGAAGTCCCTGTAAGCCAGCAGTCGCCCCAGCTGCAGATCGCAAACACTGCATTCAGTGCAAACCTGAAATCTGTCCTCAGCAGCTTCAGCCCCTCCCCACAGAGCAGAAACAAAGAACCAGCGCTCACTCGTGGGGGTTCCTCTGCTTCCAGTGGCATTCCTCTTACCGAATCCCTGTCCCCCCTCTCAAAGAGCCATTACAAGGGCACACCTGAGGTTGCACACCATACACACCTTTGTAACACCGCTCCATCCACCAACTCCTTACGGCACTCCCTCAGAAATAATAATAATAATAATAAATACTTCTGCATATGCCCTTTGAAAAGCCCTCCCAACTCCAGGAGGCACTAAAACAACCTGACCTGGAAATCTGGCCATGTCCCTCCTGCTTCAAAGCACTCAAAGCCAGGCAGGCCAATTCCCTGGTCACAACACAACCAGAACTAACCAGAAGCAAGTGAAAACACACCAGTACCCAAAGGGTGGTGCTTGCAGTCAAATCATTTCTGTTTGTGGCTTGGGTTTTCTCCTGTTCGTTTGGTGGTGTTGCTGTTGGTTTTTTTGTTGTTTTGCTCTAACAGGACATGTGGCAACATGAACCCTATACCGAATTCTGTGTACCTGGGCAGCTCGCGAGGTCCTGGCTAAGGACTGAGACCTACAGATGCCATCTCAGTGCCCCATCCACCTGGGGAAAGCCCAAGTGCACCCAGGTGAGCCACAAGCACGGGTGAGAACCGAAGCAGAGCCACACGTCAAGGAGAAGGTGAAGGATGGACAGCGTCAGGAGTGGAGAAAAGCTGCTTCAGTGAAGCTGTTCGTCTCCCTGTTCCAGAAGGCTCCCCGTACGTGCACCTCGTAACTCCAGCACCCCGCTGCACCCACAGCCCTCCCCACACCGAGCCCCGGACCCGCTCAGGAAGCGGCGCCGCGTCACGCTCACGGCTGCCCGCCGAGATAAGGCGCGTGCCGGCACGGCAGCGCTCCTCCTCGAGGGCTGGCCGCTCAGCTCGCGCCTATCCTGGACACCCAGCATCGTTCGGGAACTCCACGCTGCGGGATGAGGCTGGCCGAGAAGGAACACTTGCGCCCGCTGCCTCGGCGATTTACACCAAGAGCGTCTCCGGCAGCAAGCCCTGGGATGTTACGAGAAGTTAGCTGTGCACAGGACCACGCTGGTCAAAAGGGAAAAGCGACACAAAGTGCCGTGCATCTATCGGATACACACACTTCTCTGATCCCACATTGGCACCCCGGTAACACACCCCACAGGTAAAAGCCACCCCCCCGCAGACTGCCACTCTGCGAAGCGCACACACCGCACGTACCAGGGCTCGGCATCGCTCAGGAACAGCCCCGCTTGGGACTGGCGATGTTCCCGTCCCGCTGCCACACCACGCTGTGCCCCCGACAGCCTCCAGCACCGGCCGGGGCAGATCGGTGGGAAGGAAACTCCTTTACTGCTCCCCTCACCTCGACAGCGCTCACCGCTCCTGCTCCGGGACTGCCTAACTTCTCACCAATTCCCCATTCTGCACCGATCCCCCACAGCCTGCAAGTTTCACAGCTCACCAAAAAACAAAATCCCTGAAGTCCCTCCGGGTACGGAAGCACATTTTTATTTTAACTACACGCAGGCGTGTGAAATACACGTAACCAGGCGGAATATTAATCTTCATCAGAGGGAAGTTCAGCGATGCAGAACAGAGGCGATCCTCTCCAAAACCCACATTTAACGCCTAACAGGGAAAACTGGTGTCCAATTAACTTAAAATCCCATTTAATCTCTTTGTAACTCCTTTCAACTCTCACACCCTGCAGTTCATCAGGGAAATACTGACACTAAGGATCATCCTTCTCAACTAACTTGAAGAAAAAGAAAAAACTATCCGAGAAGAGGCAAAGCTGTCACAGAAACCACGACAAAACTCCCAAGGGCAGCCGACCCGAACAAAACGCAGCCCGAGCTCCTCTTTCCTGAGGACCCGGAGCCTTTTCAAGGGTTAGGGCTTCCGAACACTTCCTACATGAAAACAATCTCGTGCTTTATGAAACCAGGAGAAAAAATAGTTTTGTTTTGTTTAATTACATTTAAGACTAGTTCACTCACTACACATCCAATTTCCCACATGGGATGTCCAAAGATAATCAGAGTTCACCCCAAACGAACCGACGATCCACCCAGCTGCTTCCACACCTCTTTACTCTCTCACCATCCCAAAAGCAGCTCCTGGAGCCTTGGCATCGCCTCGGCCGGTCCCAGGCGCCAGCCCTCCACCGGAGCACTTGCCCCCAGTGTCACTCGGTTTACAGCCCCACCGCACGCCGTCTGTAGGGCAGCATTTCAGGAACACCCTACAAGCACACTCCACGACACAGGTGTGAGGGCACCTAGCGAGCGCCGGCCATCCGCAGCATTTCTGCATCCCTGGCACCGAATTTGCAGCGCCTACACCACGTAACCGGCCAGCGAGGGCTCTTCTGTCACTTAAGAGTTACGCTTCCTGGGGATGTACACACAGAACTTAAAATTAATCCCTGAAATTCACTTGGGCTCTACGCAGGCCCACAAATTCCCTTTTTCCTGCTCAAGCTGTTTACACCAGGCTTAGCCGTGGGTATACACATAAACTAAAATCGCTCTTTGCATCTAAATCGAGCCGAGGAACCGAGCGGAAAACGCTCCGGTCCGCATTTCCAGCTGGAACAGCCAGGTTTGGTGCTTCCTTCCCCAGGACAAAAGCTCTCACTCATGCCAATAAAGTTGTTTTTTTTTTCTCCTCAATCCTTAAAAAAAACACTCTCAAGAAAACGAAACACCCTGGTAGGAAGACGGGCCTTCCCGGCAGCACGCACTGGAGCTCGGCTCCGCGTATGAGAGGCGTTTCGGCCTCCAGCTGAGAACAATTCCCCTCTGTTTTGGGGGGCGGACGAAATGGATCCTCGGGTAGCAGACACAGGGGAAGCCCCCGGGTCTTCCTGCAGATCGGGGTGCCCGCTCCCCTCGCACAGCCCGGTTTTGGGGATGCGGACCCCAAGGGCGGGGGCTCTGCTGCACCTCCCCACCCAACGCCCAGCTGCGGGACGGGGCGCACATCCTGCACAGAAAAAAAATATAGATACAACTATATAACTACAGCGGTGCAGGGGTAACTCTACACCCTCTCAGGTCCGCAGGGCTCGGTGCTCGAGGAAAGAAGAAGAAAAAAAAAAAGAGAGAGAAAGAACAAAAAGCAGCAACTCGGCGCGTCGGGACGGCTCGGGCTGCCCGGCGCTAACCCAACTCCTCGAGCCCTCAGGGGCTGATCCCACCGGGCCGGGGGCTGCAGGGCTGGGGCCGACCCCCGGCCCCTCGCTGCCCGGCGAGCCGCAGCCCCCGGCCCCCGGCCCCGGGACGCAGGGGCAGGGGCAGGGGCAGGGGCTGAGGCCGGCCCGGTCCCCTTGGGCTCGGCGCAACAGGCGGGCGCGGGGCCGGGGGGGGGGGGGGGGGAGAGGGGGGTAGGCGGGGAGGGTCCTCACCTACGCCGTATTTTTCCTCCCTTTTGGTGGGGACCCAGCGGGTCATGGCGGAGCCGGGGAGGGGGGGACGGCAGCCGGAGCGGGCTGGGATGCGAGAGCCCCGGCTTCTACGCCGCCATTTTCCAACCGCGGGACGGGAAAAGTTTCTACCGACGGCGGAGTCATGTGGGGCGGGCGGGGCCAGCGGCATGGCGCCCGCCCGGGGACACGGGGACGGCCCCGGGCATGGGGGGGAACCGGGGGGGGCCCTGTGGGGTCGGTGCCGCCCGGTCATTCCCTTCCCTGCCCGGCCCGGTGCTGCCCGGCCGGGCTCCTCCGGGCGTGCTTCCCCCCCGCTGGGGAAGCGCCCCCGCCGAGGAAAGCGGGCTGAGGTGGTGCCGTGGGATTATCTTCCGGGCACCTGGCCCTATTACTTCGCTGAAAAGTTTATTTTACCACCCCAAAACAGCTGTGCAGGAGGCTCCGTGTAAAACCAGCGTGCTGGCTCTGCCGGGCCGGGCAGGGAGAGCGGGCAGTCAACAGTGGGAGCAGCCTGGTCTGCCTCAGGACACTAAACTCCAAGAAGTCACTGGTTTTATGGTTACTTTTTGGCTTCTGCTCTGTGTTCTGGCCCTGGGGCCTTCCAGAGTTTATCACAGAATCACTAAGGTTGGAAAAGACCTTCAAGATTATGTGGTCCAACCATCAAATGCCTGGTTCTGCCCAGGGGACCAGCCCTGAAGCAAGGTTTCCACTCGTGTTTCAGACCTGCGTGGTGTTTGGGTATTGCTCTTCTTAGGAGAGCGCCGTTCCTGAGTAAACCCTCGGCTGTGAGGGTCAGAAACCTCCTGATTTCTAAACCTAAATCTGGTCTAAACCCAGCCCCTCCTGGCTAATTAGAATGGAATAATTGGATTACAAAAGAATGGAGAATGGAAACAATCTCCTTTATCCCAGTCCCTGTGCTCCTGGGAGTCTGAGACCCAGGTAGTGTCTGCACTGAAGGAGAAGGCCCCAACCACACATCTAAGGAAGCAGGAAGCAAATGGGCTCTTTTTGAAGCTGAACATCTTTTTCTGCGCATATGGTCTTACATCGCTGGGAATGCAGAGGGTCAGTTTCAATATCGTCAGGCTTTGAGATTGAGTATTCCGCTCATACCTCTGAAGGTTCCTCTTTCCACAAACCTCCCCTTTTCCCATCCTTGTGATTTGTTTCCCATGTCACCGCCTACACATTCAAACTAATCAGGATTTCCTTGCTCCTGTCCCGCTGAACTCAAAGGCCGTGGTGATAGACCCAGTACCTTCATGCATTATGCCCTGGAGAGAGAGGATCAAAGGGTTTTCAAAGTCAGCTTCTTGGCTTATCATCCTTATCCTGAATTAATGGGTAAATGATTAGACTCTTACCAAAGACAAGTTACAAGTGAGCTCTTTGATTTAACAGGTTTATTTTTTATAAGATAAATCAAAGCGAATTAACTGAAATAATGGGCATACTTGTTCTGTTCTTATAGTCATCTTTGTGCCTCTGTGCAAGCGAAAGAATGAGTGAGATGGAAAAGCAGCGATAGTATTTATTTCTAGTCATGAGTGCTTTGCAGTTCTGTACGGCCTCAAGTTGCGCCAGGGGAGATTTAGACTGGATATCAGGAAGAATTTCTTCATGGAAAGGGTGGTTGGGCATTGGGACGGGCTGCCCAGGGACGTGGTGGAGACCCCAGTCCTGGAGGCATCTAAGAGACGTGTGGACATGGTGCTTAGGGACCTGGCTTAGCGGTGGACTTGTAGTGTTATGTGGAGGTCGGACTTGGTGATCTTAAGGGTCTTCTCCAACCCAAATGCCTCTATGACTCTAGAGGACTGACACGTTATTTTCTGTGGTGCTACCAAGAAAATACCTGCTGCAGAACTGGAAAAGAGGCAGCTCAGGCATTAGATGGTTTAGAGGTCTTTAAGACTACTTCTTCAATAATCTGTTATAGGGAACATGATTTACTTTTACTTTCATTTAGGTTACTGATAACAAGGAGTCGCTTCCAGGAACACCATGGTAGCTTTGCAGATACGGAATGTAAAAACGTGATACCAAGCAGCACTGTGATGTTCATTTTAACTTTGAGATACATTTAATTAGCTCATAAAGTGAGCTGTTGCTAGATGCTGTTCATCCAGAGCCCCAGTATTCAAATCTAAAATTTAATCTGGTTTGCTTTTTTCAGTGTTGAAGGATGGTGAAAGAACATGTGTCCCTTCATGAGAAATGTACTGCTGACAGCCTTTCTTCTGGTGTTAACTAAGGGTTAAACTGAACTCTTATATGGGTTGGCACCACTTTAAGTGTATGCGTATATATGCACGACATGGGAATTATGTATACCTATGAATATGTCCCTAAGGTAAGAGGCACCATTTTCAAGAGAATGAAAATGAAATATATATATATATATATACAGCTTCTGCATATGAAATTCCAGTTCTCTATTGCAATAGCAAAAGTTATTTTGATGTCAGTGAAAAAAGGGGGTTGTCCTATTGTCTGGTCATCATTTGTAACACAAACAACACGAGTAATCCCGTGACTAACATAAAGCCCCAGTGGTACTGAATGAGCTTCTATATTCACTTTATTATTTTCCACATTTTCATTATAATGAAAACTTGTTACAAATGCCATCAAAATTTTGATTGCCAGTAAAAAAATATTCCTCCTAGTTCACAATGCATAAATATCCCAGTGCTTGTTTTTACAGCTAGGGGAAAAAAAATGTCATGGGATAGGACTATAATACTGGGAAGGCAAAAGATTTTTATTTTTCTCCAGCAAACATAACATAAAGTACCCTTATGAAAAATCTTTTTCATTAAACTGTAAAGTCTTCTAGCTGACATATTTTACATACTTGAGCATAATATGTTTCTTCATGCTGGGCATGTATGTTTTTCATTTGCAAAGAGGAAACTGAAAAATGCTTCTTTCTTTAAAATCTGAAAGTTTTATCACATCATTATGTCAGCTCTTTGGATTCTCACCTTATTTTTTTAATGCATCCCGTGGAATCGGAGGCACTTCTCTTGGAGCAAAGAAACATTCTTTTTCATAACATTAACTCCAAGAAATCCAAATGCAGCATTTGGCCACAAATGACACTTGAAATTCATGTCAGAGAGATTAGGAGTATCTTTGGAAAAGGATGAATGGAAAGAGAGCAGTCATCCTGCATGAAATATATTTGCACTAAATGAGAGAGACTCTTTAATGCACAGATGCAATCAAGAAGTATTTCATACTTACTGCATATGACTACACAAGAGGAATGTTTGTTCCGTCTCAGTTAAGCATCGCTCTTTTTTGTAATATATATATTTTTTCATTGTCAAGCTATATAGGAAAATTTAACATTTTCAGTCAAAATATGTAAGAAGTTATGCTACACATACAATGCAAATTCCTTTTGGAAATATTCCTCCCAGGAGATGACGTGGAGGACTTATAAAATTGTATAATAAATAACTGTTTTGCTTTCCTATTTCTCTTAAATGATGTTCTGCTGGAAATGTTTGGCTTCCACTTGAGATGCTCGTCATCTACATTTTTCTACACAATATGCATTTGGGGTGGATGACCTCTATGTCAGGATCATTTCTGTGATGAATGGCAGCCCACGTTCCATGTTTGGGTGTACACAGAGTGCTTTTCATACCTGATGGAAAGGCACTTTTCAAAAGTACTGTTTTGTTACAGCGTATTGCTCTCGATCAGAATGGAAATAAAATTTAGTTTATGAGTTTGTGCTACAAAAACGGCTTCAGTCTTTTAGCCTTGGTCTTGCATATACCTGATATATGTAGGATTACCTTGGGGATCTCTTCCAGGTGAGCATGGACATTCTTCAGGGAGAATTAAGAGGTCAAAACTGAATTGCCTTTGACCTGCTTGGTGGCATCAGCCCGACAAGGCGTGGCATTTATAAACCTAGACTGAAATCTGACAATAGCTAGAGGGAGGTTTTGTGCTCCTCTGGTTTATAAGCATGCCCAGTAATCTTCCCCTTTATTTTTATGGAATCATTTTGACTATATCTGGGTCTGTCTTAAGCTTTTCTTCTAGCAGAATGACACTTGTGATAACCGGCATGCCGGATGCTGGACTTCCAATCACACCAGTTCAGTACCTTTCCGATGGGTTAGAGAGCACCTCTCCATCCCCACTGCTGACTTTTATTCAGCATTTTCTTCCTTCTTGCATTTTAATTTTTACAGACTATGCAACTATTAGGAATATAAAGACAGATTAATTATTTTATGTTCAGAAGAGAGATAAAGGTATTCATTTATTAAGTAAGATTTTTGATTAAACTGTCCATGTTTTAGCCTAAAAAAAATGAGGCTGAAAGTGACTGTTTCATAAATTATGCTCCATCCAGAGTAATGTAGACTGTTCTTACTGTATTACACTGAAAGAGATACAATGAACAAAACATCTTCAATGGGTTTGATGCTTAAATGCAAATGTGTGAACATCTCCTAGTTACTCTTTATAACTACACAAGGGTTTCCAAAGTGATGTATTTTAGGAAGGCTATCATTAGCATAGATACAGCTTAGTTTATACCCTGGTATTTCATCTCTTGCTGCAGAATACAAAAAATCAGATGAGTTTTACAGTGCTACAATAAATATAAGTGGCTTCATTTCTACTCAAGGGGAAAATCTGTTTTCTGATCATACCAGAGTGTAAGATTTTACATTCTTCAGAGAAAAAACAAGATGAGACTTTACGATGGGTCAGTCTCCTCTGTCCCTGTGCGCTCAGCACAAATACCATTTACATTTGTTGTACGTCTTGTTCTGGAAAAAGAATAGCGGGCATCGTCTTAGGTAGCGCGCATTTGATTGACAGTGTGGATTTTGGACGCTGGCGAATCAGTTCCCTTTGGGCAGGATGATTGCCTTGCCAATGCGAACTTTCTCAGCGGGGTGTCAGAAGGACACGCCACCTCCTAATTCCCAGAGCTTGCGGCTGGTGTCAGGAGCAAGAGGAGCTGAAGCTGCGTGTTTACGGTACAGCCACGCTGGAGAGGAGAGACATTTGTTCCCACGGGACCATGGGAGCCATTTCAGGTTTATCCAACTTCATTGCTGCCCAAAGTTCCCCCTAATCTGGCTTTAATTTGGGCTTTACTAAATGAAATATAGAGCAACTACACTACTGATATGTTGCCTTGGTTCCTTGTAAGAGCTGGACTTAACCCTTACTTAATGGCAGTGTCCTCGTGCTCAAAAGTAAGTGCTCAGGAATATCACGGCAAATTTTGCAGCTAAAGGAAAGAGTAGTACAAATGTCTGCAAAATCTAAGCTAGAGTTTGCTGTTCTTTAGTGGCAACCCGATCCTCTTTGCAGTAACTTTAAATAACCGGCAGTATGGGGTTTATGTGTTGGGTTGTTTGTTTTTTTTGTTTGCTTCTGTTTAGTATTTAGTGGTACATTTTTCATATATTTGATATTTATAATCTAAGTGCGGTTTTGAACTCCATTTACATGCTCTTAAGCCAATTCAAAGATAAGAGGCAAAGCAAAGTGCTTTATGTAACAGCGTAGGGAAGAATCCTTCCCAGAGCCCAAGTGCCTTACTTTATAAATTCCACCGGGCGTAGGTTTAAACTCTAACACATTGTGTTCAAAACAATTAAGAACAGTTTTCCAAAAAAATAATGAAAAAGCTATTTTCTGGTAACTGTGTTCTGGTAAACTCATTTTTATTATGAGGTAGATAGTGATCAGACAGAGTACAGCTTGAGATGAAAACATACATTATTCCTGCTCAAAAAGCACTTACGCGGTACCTAACATTTAGAAAGCACTGAACAAATATTAACTCTTTCTTGCGAGACAGAAAGGTGTCCTTATCTCCATTTGCAGTGGAGAGGCAGCTAAGCTAAGGCCAGCTTTTTAAAATGTGACAAGCATTCAAAAATTGAGAAACTCAACATACCAGACCACTTCTGTCACACCTCTTGATTATGTGATTTTCCTAAGGCCAAAAGTGACACATTAGCCAGGGCAGGGTTAGATTTCATAATCTCCTCGGTCTGCAGGCAATGTTCCCTCTCGCCTTTTGATGAACGATACGAGATGACAATGAGAAATGACAGTGTAAGGACATGAGGTACTCCCACCTGTTATAAGCGTTGGGGAACTGGTTACTGAAATACCAAGTATTTGGAGCAGTAATGAAAATGATTTTGCAGAAAAACGCCCATTCCTGGGCAGGATTCACAGTCATGTCCTGCATGTCTAAGAAAGTATTCATGTTGAAAAAAAATAATAATATATATATATAAAGCTTCTTATTAACTTTTTATCATATATCTATTTGAGCCCAGTTTTTGCTGCTTCGCCTTGCTTTGGCTTGCGTCCTGCAGCCTGACCCCTTCCAGAGGGCGTGATGGGCTGAGGACCCCCTCTCCCCAGCTGTGTTAGTGCCACTGGCCCAGGTGCATTTGAAAAAAAATAAAAATAAAAAATAAATCTTGTGCCTCATATCTGATTATGTTGATTAAAGTAGCTAAAAACAGCTTCTCCAAAATGCAGTATTATTTATGGACCCGGGACCATACAGCAAGCAAGGAACTCAGCCACTTGCTTTTGGTCGTCTGTAAATGTTAGCCTTTCCTTCCAAGTCTTTGTTTATTTTAGCTCAACCAGAAAGTTTAGAAATTAAGTTTTTTTAAGTTTCTCTTTCCAAATATACCGCCCCCCCCAGTTACTAGCTCACGCTCTGAACTTTGATTTTCGCCTGTCTATATTACTGCACGTATTTTAGGAATTCTGCTGTAGTATCCTTTCTACTACTAACATTGACTGCTAGCTGGGAAACAGAAAACAGTTGGTGACCAGGTTCAGCACAACAATGTGGAACTTCTTTAAGTCGTAAATATTCCTTCTGAAACCAACTTTTTTTTTTTTTCCAGTCGTATAGGATCCAGGATCCTGGCAGAGTGGCGACTTGTGCTCCCTGTGCTCCGTACGGGTCTCCAGTGGGAGGCACCTTCAGTTCCCCACGCCGAGCACGAGGCTCTCTTGCAACTGTGCTGCAGTTGCCTACAGCAAATCAAACGGTGCTTCGCTACTCCTAGGAAAGAAAGAGAGAGCAGGTATAACTCTGAGTGCCTTCCTTTTGTCCAAGTTAGAAAAACAACTCAAAATTCTCTCCTGTCATGCTGGGAAAATGTCACTTTTCTATTTTTGTGAGGACACTGCACTGAGATGAGTCAAATACGGTGAGGCTGGCTTCTGTATTCAGGAGCTTGCCCTGGCTGTGCCGAAACTTCAACTCGCAAACTCTTTATGAGTTGTCTGGAAACAGAAAGTGGCGAGCTCTGCTCCTCACTCTGTAATCATCAGCTGTTGGTGTCACCCCGAGTAGCTGCACGCAGACGTGGACAGACGGCGGTGCCGAAGGAAGCGCAGAAGTCCTGGTCTGAAATGGAGGAAATCCTCCTGCTCATCACAAGCCTCCACCTGAAAAATGACGGTTTGCTCATTTGAGAGAGAGAAACACTGACAAAAGGAACCATTACCCGGTCCATTCTGAATGTGCTTCATCTGACTGACTGTATATGAATATGTCGGTGTACCTATATATTGCCATAAACTGCAATAAAAGTATTACTGTTCTGGACAGGAATCCAGATTTATTTTTAAGCAGCATTTGCAGGGGATTGTTAAATCTTATAATGGAAGCATTGTCTAGACAGTTTTCTCGCTGGCCAACTTAATTTTTTACTTTGATTGTTTTTACTGTGTTTCCTGGAACAGAAAGTCCCAATCATTTGTTTACAGCCTTTTCTGGAAGCTATCAGATTTGTAATATTCAGAACTGATAATAATTTTTCTAAACTAACCCATATATTCCCGGAGTCTGAATGTTTGAGGGGAGAACAGTTAGCTATATGCTCAGATAGTTATAAAAAAAAGTTAACTAGTTTATTTTTTTCAAGTGAAACATTATCAGGTGTATTATTTGGAAAGGAGCAAAACTCTTCCAATGACAGTGAGCTGTTTCCATCTGATGATTTTTATCGTGAATTACTGTGTGTAAAATGAGCCTGTGTGTTTCTGTATTTCACAGTGGAAAATCACAATTACAGCCACTATCGGACTCGCTGCTGCTACGTCAGTCTGAGCATCAACGCAGAGACCGTGACACGGCTTACAGGCCCTGCAGTTTCAGCCTCAGCAGTGGTCTTCGTAAGAAGGGGTGAGAAATTGTTGTGCAGCATTTTGAAAGCCGCTGCTCCTGGTGTCTTTCCACCTGGCCTTGATCCAAGCTCGCTGAAAGACTCACATTGATTTTGGTGAGCTTTAGGTCTGCTCCGGCTCTTCCATCAACAGCTTTTGGACTTCACATCTCTCAGTCATGAGCATTAAACCAAGTCAAAACGTCACCAGTTTGGACAGCGCTATCGGTGCTGTTCATAATGCCTGAAATGTTGTGGTTTGGTTTATTTTTTAATGCCCTTTAATAACGTTGTATTACTGCCTTCCGCTTTCAGGACGTGTAATTTTGATTCATATGAAAGGCATAAAAAGAATGGTAGGACACTTTAAAAAAAGCCGGAATAGATGTATGTGGCTGAATTGTCACCAAAGGCCACAAGTTTGTTTGTGGCACTTTTTGTGGTTTGCTTATGTTGTGTGGTTTGGTTTTTTTAAAAGGGAATTTTCCTTATCCTCCATTTTTTCCCTCTTCCCTCTTTTTGTTCTCTTTAGTGTCACCCCCCTGCTTTCTAAGAACCTCACCATCAGTCACGGAGGAGGAAGTGCAACCCATCAGAGGCCAAATAAAGCAGAATTGGTCCTTCCAGGAAGCCAAACTTCCTGCCCCTGCGGAGCCGTCATCGGACGCGCCGGCTGCCTGCCCGGACGCCTTCTTGCTGCTTCTCCAAGCCTCAGGGCCAACGCGACAGAGCCAGAGAAGGCTGCGTGAAGCAAAAGACTCTAATTGCAGCACCAGGTCATTGCAGAGGGTTGCCAAAGTCATTTAGAGGGAGATTTAGTTTTGAAAGACTGTAGTCCTCCTGTAACACTTGTTCCAGAAGGCTTCCTTCATTGCACCAACACACCGGGGTCATCTACTTTCCAGCAGGTTTTTCAAGGGTTGCACCATCAGGTACCTTTGCCTGTGTAAGGCAGCACGGTTTCCCTAGCCACGCTGCCATCCCCTTCATCTCCCTGCCTGTGAATATCTCTGCCACCTTCCAGTGCAAAGGATTAACTCTGCAAATGAGAAAGGTCTGCAGCTATGCGCGTGAGAACAGTTGTCGCATTTTGATGGTTCTTTCAGTGCTATAAAAAACGAACTTCTAATTCAACTTCAGAGCAAGAAATATTTTTTTTTTCTTGAACTCTTTGTATTTATATAGCTATCTGTCTTTAGATTAGACAAGTAGATACAAGAATTGTCTTGTAAAATTGTAGTTTCCCTTTAATAAGCCACTCTGACAGGCAATTATTCATGCAGTCTGCTCTGTGCTAAATGTTTTCTCATGCTGTGCATCCCTGTCTCTTGATTGCAGGAATGTGCTCCTGTGAATTATAATTATGAGTAAATATGAACTGGTATGTTTGAAATGATTTACTAGAGCTTCCATTGCTACATGATATTGATTTTGTTCTTCTGCTTTACAATGATACATTTCTAGTGAATGCAATTCATATTTTCACTCTTCGGATTTTTAAGCTTGCTGCTTGTATTTACTGTTAGATATTTAGACAGAAGTTGGAGTTACAAGGCATAAAGTACTTCTTCAGTGGCAAATAATTTGCTAATGATTAAGTTTCAGGGAAAAAAAAAAAAAGGTGTTAAAATTTGGTCCTGTAAAAATGAATGTATTGTACATATATAACAAGACAAGCCAAATTCATCTTCCTAATTATTCCATTTTCAGCAGCTGCTTTTGGACGAGGAAAGGCACAGTGGTTGTGAATGTTGTCTTTAGGTTTGCCAGCTTTCAAATGGAATTTCGGATTATTGGTATCATGCCTTTCATTTTTCCTAGGTAAGAATTTGGGGTAGAACTTATCGAACTGTAAAGAGCTGGAGTCTAGCTGAAGCTCATCATCCAGGATACCTCATGGACACTGCAGAAAGAAGAAATCCGCAGAAAGCACTCATCCCATTTATCTCAGATGTGTCAGGATGGGATAAATCATCTCCTAATGGCGCCCATCCTTCTCCTTAACTAGACAGCCCCTACAGACTGTATAGACTGTAGCCCAGACAACTCTTCTCATGCTAACACTTAAACTACATTTACCGGTAATTGAAAATTCTATGGGATGGGTATATATGTATAAACCTAAAAGATCTGCTGCTGGGGAGAGATTTATGCAACCAGCACAAGCCGTGTTTAACTTAATAAAACTGACATTCAGTCATGATAAAAGAAAATCCTGATCTCACTCAATGTGGATCTATATATATTTGGGCCATGCTGAGTAAAAATCTAAAACTATGTGAAAAATATGTGGTAATGATGTGTCATTTGGCCCTTTGGCTTCAAAAATGAGCTGTGTGATAGAATTGCACCAGGAAAGCACAAGAGTAAGGATAGCATTGGGGGCCTTCTAGGATATAAAATATTTTTACTCCCAGGACTAATGCTGTTGACTGAAATGTCATGCTTCCTCCGAGAAAATATGAGGTTACGTAGGGTTCAAAGTTGTATTTAATTTGAAAAAATAATAGTGCTTACATGGGGATGTAAAAAACAAATCACGCCAAGCAAAAATGATTAGTTTTTTAATTAAATTCTAGATTCTGAATTAGGAAGAAGGGAGGGAAGTATAGCAAAGCATCTAGAATTTACTAAAGCACTTGACACAGCGTGTCACAAAACTGTGTTTGACAAATGAATCAAAATAGATTGCATAGAAATGCAATTATGAGGACACGTAATTGGCTGAAGAATGTGCTAAGGAGTAGTTGATAAACATGAGACCGAAATGCTGATCCCACACAGGATTTTATTAGGGTTGCAATAGACAGTGTGGAGGGAGGTTTCCAGTGCTACATTGCAGAAACATCTAACTCACTGGGGGTGCATCCGGCATGAAAGAGGACTCAAGAAATTACACAGATGTTCTTTCCTCAGCCGGCAATTACTGCTGCCTACTCTAGCCAAAGGCTTCGGTGGGCAGCAGACATCTGGACCTGGATTCTGATTGCAGATACCCACAGTTGACACCCACATAGCCTGACCAATTCAGCAGAAATATTCCTCTGATTTACAGCTGGTGCCCAACAGCACCTCCTGTGTAAGGTTTTCACCTTTTGAAGCTGTTTCCCCACAGCTCACGCATGAAAATGTTAATTAAAACATCCTGGTTGTTCGTGGCAGGGCAGCAGTCACTTACAGACCAGGGTCCGCACAGAATTTTCCGACCAGACATAGCACTGCTGACTGGCTGCTAGGAATCATGAAGGAGAAGAAAATTTCATTGCTCTAAGAGCTGTACGGCGAGATGAAAAATAAATGTAAGTCGCTCCGTGTCAGCTTAGTGATTGCCTTCGCAGTGAACAGCAAACCTGAGTAAAATATGAGATGGGATTGCACATCAAGGAAGCAACAGGCTGTGGGGGGAATAATAATTGCCTTATTCCACAATATCACCCTCTGTGTTCAGTTACAGCACCGCAGAGAGAGCGCAAAGTATTCCAATTTGGGGTTGTGGTCCCAGTTTACACTTTATAGTGTTTAGCTTCAGTGTAAACGATTACACAGGTGCAGAGGTGCTGAATTTGGCTCAGCAAATACAACGCAGTTTTGATGATCAAGATGGGATATGAAAAAAAAAAAATACAACAGCACTCTGGAATATATAAATAGACAAAGCAAGAGCTCTGTCTTATTGCTCGGGCTACAGTATCACAGTGGTCTATCGAGCAGTACAGAAAGCTGAGTATTTATCGAAGTGCTCCATCGGTTATAATGGCTTAAAAAAATAGAGCATTTGATACAGGATGGGCTGTGCATTCCAGAGCCTATATTCTCATTTAAGTAAAATAGTTCCAATGGTAGGTGTTTACCTAGAGTTTCGTCTAGTCTCCCTTTGTGATCACTGAAGGGAAAATAATTAATCTCATTTTAGAACATGTGCAAAATGGGTCACATAGGTAGTGTAAGTCAGCCTTTTCCTATTGTGCAAAGGTAGCCTAAATAATTAGGCACAGCAGAGAGCTGTTCCAGCCAGTGGAGTTGGGTGCAATTCTTAAAATTCTCAGTTTTGTTAGCCACCTCAGTTCTGGTTTACTTCATAAGGCTATAGGTAGTGGTGCCTGCTATTTTTTTTTCTCTGTGTTTTTTCTACCCGCAAACAACTGCTCTGTCGTTCACCCATTCTGTAGTGCAGGGATCCACATTTGAGGTCTTAAAGTATGCCATGCAAATTACGATCAAGCTGGACAAACTTGAGAAACCAGTGACATCTTTTGATGAAATAGAAGGTATTTTCCCACCAATAAATAAAACAAAATCTTCCTAGCAGCATTGAACTGGTAGAAAGAAGTCTCCCAGAGCATTTGCCCAGAATATATTTCCCTCTATTAATCATTGGTTGATGGAAAGCATTAGGTTTAAAGAGCTGCTTTATGTTTTTTTTCTGTTTCCCAAGAGCATAAACCAGCTCCACCTGCCCAAGTTTGCCTGGGCTGGTATAGCCCAGAGATAAGGCCTGAGTTGGCGAGCAGAGGTGACTGCTTCCATCCGTAGTTCTTTAAAAAAATTAACTGTCTCAGTATTTGATAATCAAAGAGCATAAGGACCTCTAATGATCTCGTATTCTTCATTTTTATTTCTAGATCAAATAGGCACCAGCGCTGAGCATTGTATTGTCACTGTTAATGAGTAACGACCCTGAAAAGCAGACACTTCCCTAATTTGCTAAAAATAAGATCCTATGTCTTGGTGCACGCAGTCTCTCTTTCCTTTGGATGATTAAATACAGTTCTGAGATGTTATGTTACTTTAAAATACAGCCTGGAACATTCTCTATTTAACAGAGTAGATATACTTCCTAAAGCTCGGTCTTTAATCCTATTTCATATTTGGTGGTCTCCTAGGAAGAATATAAAATATGAATAGTAGAGTCATAGTCATAAAATAAAGGAAGCAAAAGGGTTTAACATCGGGACAATGAAAACAGTTTTCAAGAAGTCCTTAGTGAAATCAGTTTTTAATCTGCTAAAAGTAGAACATGCATTTACAAGAGTCTCTATAAATGGACAGAAAATATTGTGAAATAAAAAGCTCCGTAGTTTTTCCAGTGCGTTACTGTTTGGTTTTATGAGAATTTTGAAATTGTTGGAACAAACATCATATGCATGTTCTGATTTTTATTCTACTTGGAAAAAAAAATATATTAAAAAAAAAAAAACTTTTTTTCTCCATCTATTCAACATGATAGGGCTGTATCTCTCTTCAATTTATTTCTCTTCAGTCTTACTGATAAATGGCACTTTGCAGGGAGCAGTCATAAAGCTCTCATAGTTTGTTACACGTTTGTATGCGTTTTAATAGAACATTGAATCATAATAAATGTTCATGAAAAATTATATATGCCAATCAGTTGTACTAAAAAAAAAAAAAGTAAAATAAATCTTAGAATTCATGTATACTTTGTACTTTCAGTGGATTCTGTTTGCTAGACTGTAGTGCGGGGTTTTCATTTTTCTGACATATTTTTTAAATTCAGATTTGGGGTTTTTTAGACTTACTTTCCCGTGCAACCTAAAATCATATAATCCATCAATCCACGTGTCTATCCATGTCTCCCTCCCTCCTTCTCAGCTTCCAACAGCACTAGGAGTGGGCCCCGAGGTGTGCATCTTCACTGCATTCTGGGGGTGCTGCTGCACTCTCCCTGGCAGATGCTCAACGCGGATACAGGCTCAGGTCCTGACCTGTGAAGAACACATTCATTCCAGACAACTTGGCTGAAAGGTCTAGTTACTCAGAGAAGTCAAACAAGATGTGGTATATCGTTATGTTCTCTCTAATGAAGTTAATCTCCATTTTCCAATTAGGCTTTTCTTTTTTATCAGTTCATACAGTTAATAATATCTACAGTTACTAAAATAAATTTTAGTTAATAGTGTCTATTAACAACTGACTTTATAAGAATTTATCTCACATTTAAATATCTGTGGTCATAATAACTGAAATAATTTAGGACTAAATGAGTTTTCAGCCTTGAGCATTTGATAGATTGCATTATTTCTTTTTGTTATTTATACAGCATCATAGGTATGGGTGGCACTTTATCAGGAGCTCACAGTTTAAATTACACCTAATGCACAAGTATTATGTTATGTTGCTCATTAGTTATGGTCCTCACAAGAGGATCATAAACAATGTATTGGAGAGCGCTGGCATTGTTCATTGTTGTGTTCTTTACTTTTCATTTTAATCATCTGAAATGATGATCAGGAAGGAAGGTCGGTGATGGAGTGCTGACCAAAAGCAGTCTGTTTTGAACACAACTTGTGCACATGTACACCGACGAGAGTGTATAGCTTTAGTATCTACATGCATGCCCAGATCATGTTTTTCTGTTCTGACTATATATCCAAAAATCAAGATGTTTGTTCTTACAGTTCTGTTACTTTAATTTCAAGGAGAGTTTCACATGTGAGATTTAATGAAGCAAAAGGAAGATCTTTAATTTAACCCATAAACCATCCTACAGCTGGCTAAAAGTATCCAGAGCTTATGAGATAAATACCCAATGAGAAATCACATTTAATAGACATGCAATGGTCTTTTTAATCTGTGACTCACTTTTTAGGTATTTGATGTCTCTAAATAGGCCACAAGTTGTGGACACATACACTGGGGTTCTGCAGTCCATGCATTTAATCAAGTCTCTGTTGAACCAGGAGAATGGAGTGTGGTGGTGTGGGCTTTCTTTGAAAGAACCAAATAAAGGTATTCAAGAAGACCACCACCTCTTCTGGTCATGTTTTAAAACAAAGCATAAGTCCCACTCGATTCAGTAGCAGAGCGGGGTCAGGCACCTTGTGCTGCCTACGGCAGGGTGTAGGTGCTGCCATGTCCTGGCCACACACAGGCCACAACGCAGCCTGGGGACCAGTAGTCCCATTTGGTTCCCATTCAATGACTCCAGTAGTGTTCACACCTGCTCTGGGATGTTGGGGCACCTGACAGAGCATCCTGGATTTTGTTCTGAGGTCCAAGCACTGAATTGCCAGGAGCCCCAGCTCCTTGCTTCAGGTGCTGCCATAGGGCCCTAGGCCAGGCCAGGCCTTTGATTCAGGGGTTCCCCAAGTTTTCAAATGAGGAATTTGGGGTTTGTCAAGACTGATATTTTTTTGGATAAATCTAAACCCTAGGCACGGAAAACCCTGCTGGGTTTTGCAGTGGAGGTCACAACAAATCCCCTGGGCAGATCATTTCCCTCTGTCCCCTCTGAGGCACGGCCATTGACCTGCTCCCTGATGCCAGGGGAGCTCTGTAGCAGGAACGAGTGCTCAGCCAGGCGTGGAGGAGCCTTGTGTGTGCTGGGGTGTGAGAGCACCAGGAGAAGTGGTAGAGCAAGGGGTCAGTGAGGGGCCCCTACTCATTGCGGCCTTGGGATGCATCTGTAATGAAAGCTGCCACATGTTGCTGCATCAAGACCAGGTGGCTCGCTTCTGGCCACAGGCGAGGTGATAAGAGCTCAGTGCTGGACCACTTGGTCACACGTGTTGCTGTTCTTAAGGTCTGCGGGTGTGAGGGTAAGATCAACCCACCCGTACTGTTGGCATTACATGTTGAAGAGATTTCAGCGGAGGTTTAGGATCTCTCTTAAATTCCTTTCTTACAAGCACCTGTATGTCTACAGCATCGTATTTCCATTTGATTTTACTTTCCAATGGAAAAGCTATATTCTTGCCACCCATTTACTCTGGTTGGTTAAGCAAATGAGTCAGGAAATGAAGCATAAAGCATAGTGCCATGTAGGACAGACTCCTGAACGGATGGTAATTCTGGTTGGTCCCAGCTGGATCTGGCTGGGTGCTTCTACTACCAAAATTTCCATAACCATCATTTTTAAGCAACAAAATGAAACATGCAGTGCAGCCATATGAATATCATAAAAAATCAGAAGACAGTCCAATTACAGTTAATCTTTTTTGCTATATTGCTCATTGTTAGGGCTGGATCACTTCCTGGCTTTGGATAGTTCAGGGAACTGTGGTGCCTCACACTCACTGAGGATCTTCATCTGCTTTCTGTCTAAAAGAAAACAATATGAAAGTATGACATAAAAGTAAAAAAAAATAAATCAAGACTGAAAATTGGTGAAGGATCTGACCTCCAGAACAGGTCGGTGTGCTTGGAAGCTCTTACCTCTATTACATGTGCTAGGTCCCTTATGCACATTCTGTTTTTTGTTGTTGTTGTTGATTTTCTCCCCATTTTCTCTTCCATTAATGTCTGCATTGCTTCTTCTTCTTCTTTTTCTTCTTCTTTTTTTTTTTTTTTTTTCCTTCTCATTCATTACATTTCTATTTTCATATTAGGAGTTAATGTAACCTATATTCTTTTACATTTTTCAGGGGCATTCTTTCCTTTTCTCTTTTTCTTTGTTTGTTTTTTTTCTCTTTACTTTTTAGTAATTTCCCTTTTTTACTCTTTGTATGAAGATTATATTAAGTGACAAGAATAATGTTAAATAAATGAGATTATATTAATGAACAGATCTTGTCACATTTCCACGATTCACAGGAAAAATATTCACACTAGCTGATTTTTCAATTAAATCACTTTCTGTTTTATCTATTCAGCATATCTTTATGAATATGCATAGCTGTAATGCATTTAAATTGTTTCACAGTCTTTGTTAACCTCAAAAAGCCACAAGCTGCCTACTAGCAAAATATGGGATTTTTTACTTTTTTATGTAAAAATCAGAATACTTTGTTTTAGCCTTGATATCTTTTAAAGGAAGTGCAGGGGATTAGATATTTGAAAAAGTGTCTTGATTCTTTCCAAAGATAACAGAATAACAGACTTATTCTTTTGTTGTTGAACCTATTTCATCTTTAAAGTATTATCTTTTTTTTTTTTTTTCCTCCCTATAATATCTCTTTTTCCCATGAGGACTCTTACCACTAGCAAGTACATCCAGAAATGCCTAGTAAAGAATCTGTAGAAAATTAGCTGTAACTTCAAAGATACCAGAAGTATTAATTTTGAAGTGAAAGATTGCTGTTACCCAAATACAAAGGGAACCTTTGGGGAATGGAAGTTGAGTTTCTTGAACATTTCTTTCCTACGTCTGTGAAAGAATTACAAAGTCTGGCGTATGGGTACCAGCAAGGTCTCTTATTTCAAAGCCTGGAACAAAATGTTGTGTAGCTGTTGGTGTTTTAAAATGAAAAACTTCTATCATCAGCAGAAAAGCTGTACCATCACAGACACATCCCCAGATACTGTCTTTCCTGAAATTACCAAAATTGCTTCTCCAGTGAGATTTCACTGAGAATAAGATGGCAAAGCAGCCTGCCACGTGTGCACCGCAGAGTGAGGAGGATCTCTCTTTCCCCTTGAGGTAGGAGGCTCCTAATACAAGGCAATTTGGGGAATTACAAGGGGAAACTATATGGGCTGCTAGTTGTGGACTGAAGGCAGTCATGTAGTATAGACATACCTCCTCTCACAGGTTCACCACTGTGTTTCTCTCTCTGAGGGCTTTTAAAGCGTATCTCTATTAGGGACCACATTAAAATTAAAAAATAAAGAGACTACTGTAATAATATATATATATATTTAATGGAAGATTAACATCCTTTCAAACTTATATCTTCATATATTTCTAAAACTATTTGCTAATATGAAAAACGTTATTTTTCATTATGAAACATGGCATTTTTCATACTTGATAAGTCTAATTAGAACAGCAAAAACATTGACTAAAAACCCAGAATATTTTATCTGAGATTTTCAAATTAATCAGAAAATTTTGCATGATATGAAAATAAATCCTGTCTTACCTCCTCTATATAGCTCCTCTTCAGTACATAGATGAGCAAAATATTGAAAAATACTGGCTTAATCTGTTAGGAGAAAATCCAGAAGGATGCAACCAGTATTACGCAATGACAATGCTGCTAAAATATTTTTGTTCTTCCAGTGAGAGAGCAGCAATCGCCACTGTGCCCTGCCAAAGGAGGCATGGCAGCTTACTGGGGAAAACACCTCCACCAGTGGCAGGCAGTGATGAGAACAGACCACCACCTTTGGCCACTTTTACTATGACAAAATTCAAGGCTGAGCTAAAGAGAGCTCTCCTCTTTCCCAGACTTCTTCTATATGCCCTTGGGTGGCCCTCAGAACTCCTGTGTCCCACGGCTGGTCCGTTCTGAGGTCTGGGGTGACTTTGTTTTGGTGGATCGCTTAGGTTAAACATCCCTCTGCCTATCGCTGACTTCTCATTTTATCAGAAATAAATGTAACTAATCAATATCCATTATTTGGTTAAATTCATTATTTCTTTATTGCTCGCAGGGTGCTTGCCCTGCAGCGCCTGCCGTGGAGCTGGAATCCAAATAACACTCACGTAGCACAGCTACTCTATTAACCCTCAAGGTGGATGTTTTGGGGGTAATGATAACACAATAACTGTAGTTGTGAAAATCACACCACCGTGTTTTAGAATAGAAGAAGAATTGACTTTCTGCCAAAAGTTTTTGATTTTCTGTGAACATTCTTCTCTAAAATATGCTTGAATTCATGCCCTCAAGGGTTTAAACAAATAAGATAATTAAATAGATCATTCACAGCAGAAATAGATCATTCACAGCAGAGACCAACTGGTGTGATGGAAACCTGTGGTTAAGCACAGATTTCTATTTGACAACTGTAACTTTTTACACACCTCTTTTATCTTTCCTCACCCATCTTTTGTGCTTATGAAATTATTATATGCTAATGACAGTTCAGTTTTGAATACAAAGTAGGAATTTGGGCTCCATCTCAGGACTCAGATTATGAAATATGGTAGCATAAACTAAAATTTCCTTTTTACCATGAAGAAAACTCTTATAACAGGTCCAATACGAGACCAATGCAAAATAAAGTCATTTCAGGAGTCAGCTGTAAGAAATTAAGAGTCTCAAGTTTTGACTGCCTTCTTTCAAGGAAAGGCATAACTGTTTAAATTTGGAAATAGTTTATTTAAATTACTTGCGAATGTTTATTGAGAGTAACTATACAATATTGTAATGCTGTTTTGTGACATTCCGAGTTATGGAAAAATAACTCCACTCGTTACCAGGGCAGTTAGTGGGCTCTGCATGCTCAAAGCAGCAAATATCCCTTGTCTCAATCCCAGCACTGCAGGTAATCTAAAGTAATCTAATTTATCCTGAATCTAAGGCAGGACCAGGTCGTCCAGTTTCCACTACACCTGGAAAAAAAAAAAAAAAAAAAATTAAACTGGAAATTAAAATAATTAAAATATAACAAGTTATTAAGAGTTACACAAAATGAGTGAGAGAAAATGAGCAAATGAGCTTAAAATAAATAAATGAGTAAATAAAGGTGCGAGTCTGCTGGAGTTTAAAGTAGCTATCTTTGAAGATTTGTATTTTCTACTCATCTTTCCTGGTGCAGCCCGTTGGGAATCTGTACATGAGCGTTCAGATCTTCGTCTTCACAAAAGATGAAAGGAAGAGCCATTCAGTGGTGAGAGCTGGTTTCTGAGGAGTGCTTCCAACCCCATGTAACTGCAGTTAAATTATAGTACACAGCATTACTGGTTATGGGGCAGTACGGTGCTCGGTGCTGTGCAAGGCAGGATAAAAAACAACTCCTGAAAATAGTCACGGATCACATAACTTTGTAACACTGGTGTTGTCAGGTGAGAAATGAGTTACTAGGGATTAATTGGGGCAGTATGCTGTTATAAATTAAAGGGACGCGCTAAAGATCACCAATAAAGTATAAAAGAGGCTCTGTAAATCAGCTTTCTAGTTGATCAGGATAAGTTCTGGGAAAAGATATGAAAGGATTTGAGCAGCAGAAGCCTGTAAGCACATTCTGCACCTCAAAAATCGAGTCTTTTTCATAATTGAAGAGATGTGCAGAATGTATCTCAAAAACTGACTCACCTTGCTGGGTTTTGGCTGGCAGGAGTCGGTGCGTCAAGAAAAGGAAATGTTAAGTCATTCAGACGGTATTGATAAAAAGTTTTCCTTTCTTTTTGGTGGATATTATGAAATAAAAATAACACGAAAGCTTTAGTGTCACTTCTGCTCACTGACAAACCCACACGCCTAGAGGACCCCAGAGCAATGGGCAGTTATTGTGCAGAAATTGCTGTGTGACGGGTGAACACCTGAAGTGTTTTCCCTACATTTATCTGAGCCCCTTCTGTTCTGAGCTTGAGGGCTGGTGTCCTGTGTGTGCGGCAGCTCTGCAGCATCTTAAGGTTGACTCTAGAGGTACGTGCCATTGGAATGGCGGCAAGGCCAAAATAAAGCTCACCACCTCTTAAACAGGGACAGGCGAAGGTAAATAGAAGCAGCAAGCATCGGTGGCCACATGCATTATTTCGTCTGACTTCTGAGATCCTGTCACTACACAGAAGTGTAAAGGCAACTCTAACAGGAACCATATGTAGGACTTGTGGTGATTCTAGGACTTGTAGGACTTGTGAGGATTCTCACTTCCTTGCCTGCCCTGCCCTGGCATTGCAGGATGCAGCAGGCAGGGTACGTCTCCTTCACTCCCTGCTTCAGACTTCAGACTTCAGCCTTCCCTGCCACTCACGGCATTTTCAAACACCATTCATTGTGCCATGACAGCACTTCCCCCTGCATGTCTTATCGTGCTAATGGTTATTTCTGTTAAATTGGTACAGTTAGCTTCTCAGAGGGCATATGAGAAAAGGAGATGAAAGGGCAGGCATTAAGGGTGCCTCTACGGAAAGGGCTCTGTCTCCTGAAGTCCTGCCACCACGTATTTCCACCTGCAAGAGCAGAAGAAAATTATAGTTCCAGAATGGGAGAACCTCCACATACTTCCTAACTGCTCCTGGGGAGCATTAAAGTGCTGCTTAAGCACAGGTTAAGTGCTGCTGTCTTTACAGGAAAGTGTAAGTACAACTTTGAATAAGTACGGGGCCTGCTCTTAGCCAAGTGCTTTGCGGGCAATCACGTCTTCATAGGCAGCAATCGCGGAGGTTGGCTGGCACCTGAACTGCCTACAAAAGTTGTTCAGCAGTTGAAATATTGAGGAGTTCATTAATTTTAAAATAGAAAAGATGTATTAAATAATCTATGTTATTTCCTGAATACAAGTATAACTTAATTTTCTACGTCTGAAGCAAAGCAGGTCCCAACACTTCCTTTGGGAGCCATCCTAGTGAATCTCAATGCCAGAGAATTTTCCCTCATATTCAGCCTAATTTTTCCCTGTCTTAATTTAATCCCATTACTTCTGCTTATGCCCCTTCTTTCTAGACTAAATAACTCCGTGCCAGTTATCAGGTACAATTTCAGAAGCGCCAATTAACGTTCACTGCTTTGGCTGCAATGCTGTGGGCAGGTCTGTACGACCCGCCTCCATCTGTGGGATTGCAGCAGTGCCAGTTCGGCTAACATCATCATCCCATACGCTGCTTTGGTGAATTTCTGCTGTCTTTAGATGGAACAGAATGTGATACCAGCTTTTTGTCGTTGTCATTGAAGTCTTCCTTTCATTAAATGGCAGCGCAATGTTTGTCTTGTTTGCTCTAACTTTTCCTGTAATATGATATATATTTTAACTGCTGAACAGTGAACTGGAAGAGATTGGCTCGAGCAGTTTTTATAAATATCCTTGATGCACAGATGTTCCAAGAACCTATTTTGCATGCTTGCCTGACCCAGTTTCCTTTCAGTTTTTAAGGGCTATTCCACCTGTTATATCCATCTGCAACTCTTCTGCACTCTTGCCCATGAATATATTTATATATATATATATAATATTATTAACTTACAGTTTTCTACAGCTTAATTTATTAGATCTCCTGGTTAGCTCAGCAGACAGGCAGCATGCACCTGATGGAGATGGAGAAAATTCATCCGTGTCCTCGGTAACTCATGCAGGATTAGATAGGAAGTGTCCCACCCAGCGTGACAGCAGATGTGAAAGAAGTGGAAGCCCTCAGTCAGACAAATGACGGTGCCCATTGGCATTGCCCGGGTTTGAGAGCCCACACCCAACACCCTGTTCGTTCACTGCCTTCCCTCCTGCCAGTGCCTGCGACCGTGTTTTGGTGGCAACGTCACAGTAAAGCCTCCAAGTCCTACGCGGTTTCGGGGGCATGAAATTGCTTGCTGAAACTTTCTGCAGAAGGCAAATTCACTGCCGTGGGAGCACTGCGGGAGAAGCATGGAAAAGGATTGTGCCCGAAACCGCAAGCTCTGCAGTCACCGGGTGCTTTCTGAGATCTCCCTTCACCATGTTACGTGGGTGGGAGGTACCAGACACGGATGTGAAAGCCTGTCCTTATTCCTGCTGATGACCCTGGATCTTTCCAGAGAATTAGAGACTTCTTTTATCTGTCCCCTTGGGCCTTACTGTGCTTCCAGTTCGGCAATGTAACAAATTCTGTAATACTATCATTCCATATAAATTGGCTTATTATCCTTTTGAAAAGCCTAAAGATCTGTGTTTGCCCGTGTTGATATTCCTGCAGAGATCCACGTGAAATTGTTTCAATGTATTTTAAATCTTAAAAAAAAAAAAATCTCAAAATAGAAATAGCAAGAATGAATGTATGGGATTTTATTTATTTATTTATTTTTAGGAAAAGAAAGCCATTCCAGCTGGAAAGAAATGAAACTGACTGTGATTTCACTAGAGTTTCTTATGTGTCTTGTCCTGTATACTATCCCCAACATAACAGACATCCTTCCTGATCTTAGCAGGGAAACAAAAGGTGCTTAAACTTAATGCATTTTAAAATAATTAATCTTTTATTATATATATGGATAAGTTAAAGAAACAGCATTTTTTAAAAAATCTTTTATCAGTGAAAAGGTATTTTAAGTTTTGAAAACAGATTTATCTAGGTCAATGGCTGGATTTTCCTGACGCTTCTTTGACATTTGTATAAATTAGAAAAATTTTCTGAAAAATTAAAAAACAAACAAACACAAGGTATCTGAAAATAAATACACTTAAAAGAAAATTGGGGATCCTGCATCTTCTTGTAGGGATACAGTATTATGAGTGATACAAATAAAAGGGCTGATTGGAAAGCAGCTTTTTCATCAGTGCTATTTTTTTACATCCTTATCCATTTGGAGTATTTGAGATGATATCCTCTGCTACACAAGAAAATGTTCTTTGGTCGTTTATCACAGACAGAAATGCACGTTAGGAGTAGGTCATTTCCCCTGTGACATGTGCATGGTACTTATCCAAAACTGAGATCAGAAAGTGGGCTGGAGGGAGCCCTCCCAGCAGCAGCATCAGACGATGCTGGCCTCGCACCTACAGATCTGCGTCCTTGTACCAGGGCGTGCAGGCAGCTACTGGGGGGGTCATGAATCAAAACAGGCATGAAAAAACAAAAATCTGTGATCACACTGTCAAATCTTTTGTATTGTTTACTTGAAGCAGAAAATAAAGCTCGCCTGATGCTTTATTTGACCTTCAGTTAAAGGGAGAAGGAAAAGTAACAACATACTGGGAAGGAGCAGAGGGAAAGAGTGCCTGAAAGTAGGTACCGAGTTCTGTCATGGCTGTCCTCACCAGAGATGAGAAAGGTATGTTTATCGTTATGATAAATCACTCGTGTTTTTGCCATCACCTGATGATAGGTTCTCTTCAGGCACCCGTTACATTTTCAAAGAACCCATTAGCTGAACATGTTGTTTCAATTATTTTTGAGGCCATTAAAAGAAAGCTATTCTACAGCATCAAAAAACACCTTTCGCCCAGTTGGCTCACTACCTGAACCAAACAAAAAGGCCTTGGAGAGCACTTCTCAACTTTATCAAAGCCTTTTCCATGTACATTACAACCCTGTCCCCTCCTGCCCCACATCCAAAGCCCCAACAACTCAGACTTCTCACAGGATTACGCTTTAAAGAAGCTGGAAGATTTAATTCTTCACCCATTCCCCTATTTAAAGAGTATCCGAGCATTTGTCAGTTGTTGACAAGATGTGGAAGAAAAGGATTTTCAACGTGTTGGTTACCAGGATACAGTCATTATATTCTGCTTTTCCTGGGGGATGTGGTTCTGCTTTGGCGTGTAGGTCCTGGGCAAAGTTTTCACATGGAGTTTTCGCATTTTTTTCAACGCAAATATGAGTCCGAACAGTCTCATAGAGAAAGTGAGTGAGCATCGGGGGATCCAAAGCAATGCAGACCAACAAAATGAGGCACGGCTGCCCCTGCACAGGCATCCCGTGAGGACAGAAGCAAGCGTTGGATTCACCCTAAGTGGGAAAGAGCAGAGCTTTAAAATTCATCTGAATACTTTCAGAACACCTTACTTTGAGAAACTGGAGCAAAACCAGAAGGAAGCTGAAGTTTCTCGCAACTCAGAAACCAATTACAAGTGAAGTTGGGTTTTGTAATTTTAAGACAGATTTCCTGGGAATCCCTAAGGGCAAACCTTATCCAAGCAAAAGCGGAATGATGGATGTGCTATCTGGGACACGCAGATCCACATCTGTGGATATTTTAGTGAAATAAGATTGAATGAGGAGAAACTGTACTCTTTTTAATTTCCCTGGGGTTTGGTTAAACCACCAGAGGCAGAAGCTTCCCTGGAGGTACCGATTGCCCAGCTGGGAAACTGAGACAGTGCAGCCACCTCTGAAACTTCCCTCGTGGGCCACTGGACATTGCCACGGGATGGACCCAACACGAGCACAAAGAGGACACTGCTGCCACAGCCCCATGCAGGAGCTCAACCACAGCCCTCGTCTCCTGCACCAGCCCCGTGAGCTACCACCACAGCGTGCCCTGGGATTTATTCCTGCAGAGGAGACCCAAACACCCCGCCACGGGGCTTTCAGCAGCTCCTTTGCTGTCTGCGAGTGCCAGGAAGCCTGAGCAGCAAGGCAAAGCGCAGGGCGAGGAGTACAGTGGAGCCTACTGGAATAAAAACTACAGTCATTAATATGGATTCCGGGGAAATTTTATTTTTCATGAGCTTCTTTTCTCTTTCTCCACGAGCCCCCAGGAGATGGCAGATGTTTTCGAGTATCACATGGAGAGCAGTGTGTCTTTTTGCTTTTTTTTTTTTTTATTGTGAAGATTCCTCTCACTTGAAAGGACTAAAAGGGGAAAATCTTTTTTTTTTTTTTTTTTTTTTTTCTTACATTATTTGTCAGATGCCTAACACAGATCTCTTCCGCCAAACACAATCAGCATTTCTGAAAAGTCTGCAGCCGCACCGCCTTGCAGAGCATTTGCCCTTTCAAAGGGATGAACTTGTCCATTAAAACTGACTACAGAGAAAGCGTCGATCCCTTATCTTCTTCAGGGGTACAGCCCATGTGAAATACAATACCAGGATCAGCGAGACTGCAAGATGTTTGTGCTTCTCTCAAATTGTACATTTATTCCATATACATTATTGTCTACTTTTAAACCAAATTCAGCGCCAAACACCTTATAAATCAAATCTACACATAATATTTGAAAAAAGGCCTAATCACACAGTCTGTAGCTAAAGAAAGATAGTACAAATAAAGCCACTGCAAAAGCTGCATTGAATTTCTTCTGTCTGAATCCAATATAAGCAATAAAACACTGTAACAATGTGCAAGACCTCAGAAGAAAAGTAATGGGACATAAAATCTCAATTTTCCTAGCTATTGCGCTACTCTGTCTCAGTATTGCATACACATCTACTGAATTCATCTGTAATTGTCCCTTCAGTTCCTTCCTGTTGATTACTTGCTTTCCATTAACAATAAAATAAATTTCTTCCTCTCCTGCATACAGACATAAGGGTGGCAAGAGAGCATGCTTTTTATTATTATTATTATTGTTGTTTTATTTTTATGAAAACCTGTAAAACTCCAGCGTAGGAATTCGCTGTACTCGTTAGTTGCCTGCATGCAGAAACATCTACCAGGGGGTGTCCCTCCAGAGGCTGAGGTCAGTGCCACAGAGATGGCATCTATAAATACAGGAAAGTCATGCTGGAAGAAATATCAAAGTCCTGCTAACTCTGTTCCCTCACCCAACTTTTATTTTAGCTTAAAATGTTAAGAAATAATTTACTTCTTAGCAAATACGAAGGCTGATTCATGAAGTATTCATTTCCCTCTACCTTGGTGTTTAAGGTGGCTCTATTTTTTTCCTCCTATTCCCATGGCGAGAAACAGGCAGCTAACGGTACCGAATGAAAGATATATGAACCATAAAACTGCTGGAGTATCTCTGATGCACATGTTCAAGTCATCAGGCTTCAGTTCCTTTAAAGGATGAGTAAGGACTCCGACTATTCTTGTGTTTGGCTCTCAGCAGAGGGGGTTTTATTTTAGGGGACAAAAATGTCTTCTACATATTTCCATCAAAGTAAGCAGAAATATTTTACAGCGTGATGAAGGTTATATTTCCCAATCCTAACGGGAAGGTTGCCCCGAATTAGAGCTTGTAATACAGGTTGTACAAAAGGAAAAAAAAATATATTAATTTTAATGTCCCTTCACATCTCACTGTGCCTTATCACCTTCACTTGGTGTTCGCAAAAATAAAATGATTATGGATGCAGAAAAAAAAATCCTTTTAGTATTTCTCGTAAAATGAGATACATTAGGGTCTATCAGAGTCTCCTAACGGCTATAACAGAGAGAGGCAGCCCGAAGCGAGCTCTAGACTAATTTTGCAATCGGTGTGTTATACAATGAGAACATGAAACAAAGAGCTCGAAGGAGGGCAAGATGATGATGGAGCCCTTCCTCGGTATGTGATGTTCCTTTGCCCGTTCCCAAGAAACAAGGAAGAAAAGTCTTGTGAAAATTGTCAGCAATATGAAAGTACATTATCTGGGACAAGAAAGAAAAGAAGATCATAACTTTTGCTCTGTATCCTCTCTATTCCCATGGTAGAGAATGATATAACCTTAAAAGTCTTTTTCTGGTTGTTTGTCTGTTTGTTTGTTTGTTTGTTTTTGCTTGCAAAAGTGGAACAAAGTGACAAATCTGAAGTTGCAGATAACCATATTTTAAAAGAAACTTCTTCTAACGATATTTTTTGCTTATAAATGACCCAATGTGCAATACTACTCCCTGCGGCCATGGGGTGAGCGGGGCTCCTGGGGCTCTCTGGGAGGTCACGGGGGGGCTCAGCTGTCATTGGGGGGACAGTGTAAATGTGTGAAGGGAAATTATTTAAGAAAACAGTATGAGGAAAGTATATAAACCACAGACCTGAAAACTTAGTGCAAATAATATTTGCAGAATTGAGAGGTGAACTGCTGGAAGCGGGGGAGTGCCAGGGAAACCTGTCAAACACGAACATGTGTATGAGCTGGCGAATACCCAGCTGTGTGTAAGAACCAGCTATGAAGTCAGTAGACCTGAATATCCTTCACCCTCCAAGCAATTCATTCCTATCATTTAACTTTTTCATTTTCCTCCCCTAAGAGGTCAAAAGTCCAAAGCTTCGCACAAAACTCACTGTGTGGAAGAAACCCCCACGCCGTTTCCATCAGCTGCCGTTGCACGTACCCCAGTTTTCCCTCGCACTGTGCAAATCGGGGATGTCTGCAAATTACAAACCACTTGCCGCAGCACAAAACCCAAGCTGGACTGGATTTCACAGCTGGCACGTGGATGAGGCACGGCACTCCAGAGAGAAGCGGGGAGCCGGAGCGACGCAACAGATCGGCTGGCCGTGGCTCTGTGCAGAGGCTTGGGCGTTGGCGTGGATGAGTGCACAGGGCATGGATGTTGTGGACCTGCCACACTAACACCGGAGAGGCTGAAGGTTTTTGCAGATGCAAGGCAGCAGGACGTAAGCCTGGAGTTCACTGAGCATGCAATTATGTGTGAGATTCAATTATGAGCTTCTGAAGGCAACCCTTCTTCATCCTGACCAGTACTTACGTAACTTCGGCATGATATGTAGTTTCTTCTTGCATAATAAATAGAAGAAAAATCCCCGTCAGAATTAAAGGTTCCCCTGGAATCTAGTTCCTGGTACATTTTTCTTAGGCAAACAGCTTCTAGGAAGGGAATAATCCCTGGAAGGCGGTTACTTTTCTTTCCGCATCGATTCAAAAGAAGGGACAAGAATTTTTCAAAATACAGTTCATCATTTCCTTAACCACCGCAGTGACATCTCTCTTGAGAAAACACACACCCATTCCATCATTCTGAATCAAGCCTGACACTTGCAAATCACATTTGGCTGTCACGCATTTTGACCTGGCATATACTCCACAATTTATTTGGACAGGAATAGATTCCCTTCCCTTTTTCAAGAGGCGGCTGTTACCAGCCCATAGGAAGCAGGGGCTGCAATCCCTGCTGCCAGGAGCCTCTCTCAATGCAAATATTTGAAAGATATGTAAAAATGGCAACTCAAACCTTGAAGTTTTCATCACGTTTGAATCAAAGTCCTGCACCATTGTGACAGAAATCATCTAAACCCACCTGGACTAGGTGATCTTGGAGGTCTCTTCCAACCCAGATGATTCTGTGATTCAAGAAATGTGCACGTGGACCACAGATTAAGCACACACTGACCATAAGCATAGTTTTTTAAGTTTATCGGTTGTCTTAGAATAAGCACTGTCTGAGTTCTTTTTCCTTGAAGGTATTTATTGAACTCTATTTTTTAAAAACAAATGTGAAAACCAATATTTGAAAAATAAAGTGAAACAGTATGCTTGCATTTCAAATGCCTTTTGCTTTAGTTATTATTATTATTATTATAAATACTTTTAGAAACCTATAGATGAGTGAACTCTTAGGCAGGGGACTAATATTGTTTGTATTTAGAGGAGAAAATTCAGGAGAAATGATGATAAAAAGGCAGTGGCGGCATGAGGCAGGTCCACAGCTGCAGTCAGTAGGAGACGTTTCACCAGAGAATTCAGCTAATTCCTGCACGCACCAGAGGAAGAAGCAGTCTGGGGGACAGAGGCTAAACAGAAATGGAAATAAGCCAATAAGTGTTTTTTGTTGTTAAGTCCTCTCCAATATTCATCTGGTACAATTTTCCTGATTATGCCTCTTTTTATTTATTTGTGACTGAAAGGCTGGAAAATATTTTTGCCTAAAATGCTTTTATGCATATGTGTGAACAGCACAGAGAGGCTGAACGCTAGCGGAGAAAGCCATCATCTGGGCGAGGGATGGGTGGTTACAGAGAAATGAGGTTTCCAAGACCAGACCTCCGAGGTTAAAATAAATGTGTTATACACAACAGGAAAGAAAACAAAAGCTTTTTTGGAAAAAAAAAAAAAAAAAAAAAAAAAAAAAGATAAAAAGTGAATTTCTGATGGTGGCAGCATGGAGTGTGGGTTACAGCTGGGCAGCTCCACACGGTGTGATGGGGAGGTTGCCACCCCCGTGCCAGTCCCTGGTGGGATTTGGGGTGCTACAACACAATCGAGGACAGCAGTGCCCAGCATCATCCTGGTACGGCTCCTTCCACCTACGGACAGTGCCTCTGATGAGCTGGGGCTGTCCGCACCCACACCAGCTCCCCCGAGCTACAGCGCGGGGCTGCGCTCTCCTTCTTGGCCTGTGATGGATGGCACAAAGCATTAGCACTCCCTCTTAGCTAGCAAGCACTATGGGCTTACAGTCTGTAAGTTTCGCTCGTTCTTCATTTTTCTTCATCACGTTCCCTTTCTGCTGGTATTCCTACCGACGCCGTGTGAGCTTGCGCTGGATCCGAACCAACGTTTGTGTAGCCACATTGTCATCCTGCACAGCCAGGAGTTATCGCACCTGGTGCGCAGCAACGTAGAGACAGGCATTTACGCTTTAATTCTGCCTTTGAAACAATCACGAAGGGTTTCCTGAACATGTTTCTTTGCATGGGAGGAATAAAAAATAAAGATCAGGAAGAATGAAAAATAAGGCTTGTGTTCCAGTATTATATTCCTCTGCTCAAACACTGCTAACCAAACAAACACACTAAAGTCAGCCTATAATCAGCACAAGCTCTCCATATAAAAAACATCAACCAGCTTTTTAGAACTCAATTAATTATTAAACGACCCATGAAGATTTTGAATGCATGACTGGCTTTTATGCACTTATCTGATAAACTGAATTTCTCTGGCTAGTTTATGTAGAGAACCTCAAATTCTTCTTTTTTCTTAAAATATATTTTGAAGGATTGATGAGAATATACATTCGTTTGGAGTAAGGTATAATTTTCTGAGACATGACATAGGAATGAGATCTCCAGAGTAAGAGGGCTGCTGGTAAGTCCATCTTTGGCACTAAAGAAAGCTCAAATTCAATTATTAGTAGAGCTTAATAAGAAAATGTTGTAGGAAAAGCAAACACATTGGCCAACATATAAAGAAAGACCAGGTAAAACAATCATATGATCCTTAAAACTAAAAGTTTCACTAATAGGTTAAACATGTATGTTTAAACAGGTTTAGCTGTGTGTAAACCTTTTCCCAACTTTCTAAGCCCACCTTTGAGGAGTCGGGGCAGGCTTGCTGCTCCTGGTGTGTACATCTGGTCAGTTCCCCAATCTTTCACCGCACTTATAAGAAGAATTGACAGTACAGGGAAGATATTTATCACACAGCTCCGATTGCCATTGCTGTGCAAAGATGCCAAAAAGCTGCTGACGCTACTTTGTGTGTTGTGCACTGTCCCTGATGGTGTACAGCTTAATTCGAAAAAGCATGTAATTAAGTGTGTGTTAATTTTTCATTTCCATAATGAGCTTTTATAATTCTGTGCAGAGCATGAAAAAAACATTTCCAAAATAGAAGTGATTTACATCGCGGGCCTTCCTGCGGGTTGATTGCGGCTCGCAGCGAGCTGCTGGCAGACGGCAGCCCTCTGCCCTGCTCCGGCGCTCCAGCTCCGCCGCAGGCACCCCGTACTGGCTGCTGTGGGACAAGGGCACTGCAGGGCAGTGACACCTCTGGAAGTGAGAGAAGGGATAACAGGGTGGTAAATAAATCCATTTCAGATGCTTAGGAAAGGCTAAACTGGCATTATTTCTCCAGAAAGAGAAGGAGTATTTCTTTGCTACCTGGAGCCTGTGAAGTACTCAATAAAGCAAACCCCCAAGTCTTAGGTGAGACACCAACTGGCATATAGGCAGAGTTACCAGCTATAATGATGAGCACGTAGCTACTATTCCTGTTACTCTGGGGAGTAATACCCCAAAAATCCCGCTCCTGCCCATAAAGGCCTTACTGACATCAGTGAAGTACTGTGAGAAAAAAAAAAAAAAGTGCTCTCAAGTCAGCGTTGAAGCCTTAGCATTGCAGATTCTTGGTAAGATATGAGGAATGTCTGCAAAGGAAGCTGCAGGAATATTAAATGTTCCTATAGAAAGATGGGTTATGTATTACGTCACATCTTTAAAAATCATTTGATGGGAAATAACATTATGCTTCAAGAACTTGGTCTATGCAAGCTTTCCTCTTTCTGGCACAAGATTCTTCCTTTGTTCATCTCCAGCAGATCAATAGGTGAGCTCGGTCCTCTGTGCTTTCCTGCTCTGGCAAAGCAGTAAAAACAGAGCCTGGCTCTCACTCCAGTTCACTTGGAAGTGAAGTGAGGGACCGTCAGGCTTGCTGCTTCTCGGCTGGTTTAAATAAACTTGGCCGCATCAGAAAATGCTGAGTGCATATGTGGAAAATCTATAAGCAGCAGCTCAGTAAGGAGATAAAGTGCTTTTGAACAGCAGATTGTGAATCTAGAAAATAGGCATGGCCATATCGGGACTGCAGAATAATTTCTGTTGTAGCATCACCTTGTTGCTTATTGGATGATGATAAGCACATATTTCACATAACTCCAAGCCTGCATTTTGGGATACTGGTTGCAATATGCCTTGAAAGAAGTGTAAAAGTTCTCCTTTGGACTGTATCCTAGCATAAAACTAGTAATTTGTTGCAGATCAAAAAGAATGTCCTGTTTTTCATCCTATAGTTTACTGTTCCAAATAAGTGATTCTGTATTCATCCTGCTAGGTACCCTCATTCTCTTCAAGCAAAAGTTAAAGCTGCAGTTCTAATGGGAACAAAGCTCCACCAGTTTCCTGGATCTTTACCTGCTTTTTTTTTTTTTTTTTTTTTTTTCCCTGTCATTGTTAATAAAATACAGACATTTTTAATGCTCTTTAAACACTGATCTTCCATTTAATTGCCCATTGATCCTAATGTCTAAATCCATAGCTGCTGCAGTGAGGTATATCTTCCTGTATATTGATAAATCTATGTTTTTACGATTTGTTATTCAAAAGAAATCTGAGTTCAATGTGAGGCACAGGTTTATGTTATAGTTTTATTTCTGTATAAATAACACAGAGCTCACGACATTCTGCTTAGCCTGCCTTTATGCTATCAGTTTACAGCTATGCTCACACATTATTCTTGCTCTTACTTTTTGCTTTCTTCATGAACAATGAAAAAAGTTAGCCTTGCATGATTCCTACTTGTATATTAAAATGCAGGAATTTCATCGCTTTATTTTCTGTTGTAGAATGTGGTGAATTCTCAGCATGTAAATAATTCTCATTGATTTCTTTAGTGCTTAAATATTATCTGGCTTGAGTTCCTCAAGTGCAGGGAGACACGTCTCTTATTCCTGCTAGCATTCCTGTAGTTCAGCTGCTGATTTATTTTTCCTCAGAATGAGATTTGGTCAGCCAAGAGAAGGACCAAAGAGGTCCCATCTCCAGTGCCATGAGAACATGCGGGCACTGCCACATGGTTTGGGGCACTGCTGCTGCTGCCCATGGTGGGAGCGAGGGCAGAGCAAGTGGCCTCGGAGCAGCCCAGAGAAGGATGCTGCCCGTGGCTTTTCTGCCTAGCTCCCAGCTCTTTGGACACCGGGTAAAATTCTGTTTAAGGCTGTTAAACATATTTTCAAATGTTCTTTCTGTCCCTGGAAGTGTCTTTGTTAAAGTTTATTAAGCTCATCCTCAACAGTATCTCATGGCAATGAGACATAAATGTGAGCTATGAATGATGTGAAAAAATTAATTCTATTTTATTTCTAATTTCAATTATTTTTCATCAATTAGGACTTTAGGCAAGGCAAAAGGGAGACTGGAAAACACAGAAGTGCATATTAACTTGGTGGTACTGAAATTAACTCAAAAGCTCCTTACCTAATTGTTTCTCTGAGTTACGAACATCATTTTCAGTTTAGAGAACAGAAAAAGAAGCTTGTTCTCAGTTCTGGAAGCCAGCTAATCTCCCCAAACATGACACGCAGCTCATTCCTAAGAAAGAGCTTAAATCAGAGGAGAACAAAAGCTTGACCCAGAGCAAATGAAAGTCAGGAAGCAGATACGCCTGAAGGACAGCGCTGGTTTCGAGCCATCTGCAGGGCTCGGAGACTTGAGGAGCTGCAACCTGGAGCAACATGAACTTTCCACCCTGCTGATGGAGAAACCCCTCTGCTGATGCCCAAGGGCTGTTCCAGCTGCTAACACACGAGTTACAGTGTGACTGGCTTACAGAGAAAGGTGCTGCCAGTGCAATGCTTGTTATACATGCATACCTACCAGGGTGTGACTGCAAAATGTTTTTTAAAGATTTTATAAAACAGAGTATGTAGACAGTGAAGGTTCATGAAACAGCTGTATGGGTACCAATACGCGGATTAAAGTTCACAGCCTGGCTGATGTGGGCAGGGAGCTCAGGTCCCTTTGGGTGCCCCAGGTCCCGGTGGGTTTGCAGCTCCCCAGGAGCAGCCCCCAGCCCCTCTCTGGGCAGCCTGTGCCAGGGCTGTGCCACCCGCCCAGCACAGACGTGCCGCTGGGGGCCAAGGGCAGCCCCCACAGCTCCAGCTTGGGCCCGAGGCCTCTGGGCCTGGCCCTGGGTGCTGCTGAAAGGAGCCTGGGTCCATCCTCTTAGTGCCCTCCCTTCAGGTAGTTATATACATTAATAAGATCCCTCCCGAACCTCCCCTTCTCCACGCTGAGCAGTGCCAGCTCTGTCGGCCTCTCCTCAGAGGAGAGGTGCTCCAGGCCCTTGACCATCTTGGTAGCATCCCGTTGAACTCCAGGTTGTTAAGAGGACACCCTACAACCTCATGATAATGGCAGCAAGCACCCTGTGATGCTCATTGGGCTCTCTGCTCACCATCCTTTAGCTCCTAGATATGGTCCTTGTGCCCCATTCAGGTACTGACCCCAATGTAATGAACAAGGAGTCTTTTGGGTTCTCCAATGGGGCAAAACCCTACACATAATGAGTCCCTCATTTTTTCATCTCTCAGAAAGGGAAATTTGGCCAAATAATGGACAGAAGCCCCAGAAAGGACAGTTTCAGGTCCTGTGTCTTGCTACAAAGACAGGTGTTGGAAGTATGCCTTCAAAATTTTACTCCTTGGACATTATATTAGGGAAGTGCTGCTTTGTAGTAACACTTGGTAAAGCAGTACTTGAAGCCCAGAATGATATATTCAGAATGGGAAAACTAGGTTATTTACCCCAAGGGAAATCACTTTCCCTATTTGCAAAAGGTACGCACCAGCCAAGTTCCTAGCATAGCCATTACAAGAACCTTATATGATCAGCATTGATCCTCTGCTATATGTTCTTCAATAATTCAGTCTTCCTGTAACTGCCCATTATTGTCCAATTTCCTGCTAGGATGACCTATTATAGCTGCATTTTATATCTTATTCTTCCAGTCTATAGATCTGTGCTGTTCTCCATGTTGTTTTTTAATCTGATTAATAGGCTCAAGCTCTACATTTATATTATCTTGTCTAACACTTGCTTTAGTCATATCAATCAAGTCACTTAAAATAAGGTAGTCTAACGCAACGTAGCTTATTCTTCTCAGTATTATTTCCTTCCACCATTTTTCATCCTTGCTGCTCTTTATACCTTATTTTCCTTTAAAGCTTATGTGGATAACCTGTTTTAAGAAGTAATATTTTACAGACTAAAGCAGGATGCCAGCTGTGTAATATTTTATATAGGCATTGCTACTAACAGTGCAATGTTAGTGCAGTGCAGGAACACCCAACGTCAGCCCAGTTCTGCTGTAAGCCCTGTACAGGACCACCGCGTATGCAAATATGGAGACAGGGCAGGCAATTTAGATATTGTTGATGAGAAGTAGAAAGTTTTTGTTGTTTGTGTGTTTTTCAGAGTTTCTAGTGTCAGACCTTTCCCTGTAAATTGGGCATAGAAAGGCATGAACTTTTGTGATGCTAACGACTAAAACATACCCTCAATAAAACCTTGTGATGGATAAAATATACTGAAAACTGCAAGGAAATGGCATTAAAATGGCAATATACACATATCTGATTGGCCACATATATATGGATTTCTTCTCTCCTTACCCAAATAGGTCACATGGATTGAGAGTGCATGCATTTGTAATTGAATTAACGGATTACAGCTGCAATTCTCACTTTACCTCTTTGACCTCATTTCTTTTGTGTTTTTTCCCCTGTCTGGTCCATCAGTTTTCTACATTCAGTTGCGGGATTACAAACAGTTAACAATTTTAATAACTATTTCTTGCTTTTGTGGTGGGCTGTGTGAGTGGTTATCCCATATCTTCACAACCTGGCAGTGAAAGACAGCGGTTTCCTTGGTTTCCTTGCAGCAAACAACAAACCCGTATGTAATGAGCATGTGAAGGTTTGGGTGGTGGGACTCACTTGCTGCAGCTTGTTTTCTCCCCTCCTGTAGTGCAGCTCCCCGTGTCAAGTCTTATTTTGATTAAAAGGGTAGAGAACGTAGTGCTTTTGCAGAGTGCTTTTGATTAGCTACCAACAACGAAATCATTCGGAGGCCTAAATTTAGAACCAATTTTGGTTTGAGAGCAAATTCCCTTGCAGTGAACATGCAAAGGGCCCCAGATGGTTCTAGGCCCAACCAAGGCACTGTGAGGCAGAGCTAGGCTGCTGACCAGGCCTGTGTTGTGGCAGGGCATCTCCAGAGCCCACCTTCATTCCTCTTTCTGCCTTTAACCACCCCAAATCCCCACCTGAAACCACTACAACCTAACATTAAGAGCAAACACAGCTGTTTCTGAATTCTGCAGCCCTTTTTGCCCAGAGGCAGAACAATGTGGGCCATGATATCAGCCCTGCTTTCTGTAACCCAGCAATGGTCCTCTGCTAATCCCCTCTGCGCTGCCCACCCCTTGCGCTGCACAGAGCTGCCTTTCTTTGCAGAGTGAAAAACACAGACTCATTTTTTCGTAGTGGGGTTTGTAATAGGCTGTGAATTGTTTGAGAAAGAGTAAACTTCTTCAGAGACTGGAAACAGGATAAACGGTTTTGCAGTCTTTCAAGGAAAATGCTTATCAGAAAGACAAAATGAAAGTATTTTCAGGCAAAGAGGTATGACAGAAAAACTCCTCCATATGATAATGACTGTCATTGAATTCACTTGAAGCCTTATGTGAGAGAAGCAGGAACGAAGCTCTTATCATTTTGTTTTAGGATGCTCGGTAGTTTTGGTGTTTACACCTGATCCACTCCAGAGGAGAAAATCACCATCTATTGTATTCAAATGCTAAAAGCATTAGAAGTTTTAAAAGATTTCTGTTCTTAAAAGACAAACACAATCAGGTAAATGTGAAAGTGACTGAGATTATGATAGTCACACACATGGGAGTTGTTCACAATTTATTTATCTGACGAGAAGCCATTATGTTTCCTTGGATGTCACATCAGGAATTCCATCCCAAAGAGAATCCAACGAGCTGAGGAGAAGCTTGTTCATCCCTCCTGTCCGGAGTTACTCCCTATCCCACCTCCCTGTCTCTCAGTCTCCTGTAGCACCATGGTGCCAGCAGGTGCCCATTCACATTGCAGGTATTGCAAAAAACAAGAAGCCATTGTTTCCCAGTAGGTTTGGGGAGGATTGAAGAGGCTTTTGGCTGATGTAGCAATTAAATATCTACAGTTGAAGGAGACCTTGGCATCATAAAAAGCACTGCTAGGTGCATTTTCTGCCCCAGGGACTCTTTCTGAGAAGGTGACAAGCTATATGAAGCTCTACCTGACTTGCCCATGAAGCACCTAGAAGTAAAAAACTGCATGTCATCAGCATTTCAAAAGAATCTAAGTTATCACTTCATGAATTCAGAGTAATCTGTTTTACTGCCATGTAATGCTTTATTGAATCCACGCAGCCCCCTGCAGATAAGCCCAGAAATGCTGCATCACCTGCAGTGGAACATCTTTCATAGCAGTAAACGTTAATCTCATTATAAAATAGATTAAGAATTCACAGGCATAAATATCTGGCATAGAACACCTGTAGTCATTTTACCTTTTTAATAATTTATTCTTTAAATACTTAAATGCATATTAGTTATTGCAAGATCTATTGCATTCCCAGAGAAAAAGAATAGGTTAATTCCCAGTCACTGGAGCTTATATACATCGATTATGCACTAAGAGATAAATCTACTTAAATGTTTATCTTTCTCAGAGAGTCCTAAGGAATGGCTTGGAAGCCTACAAAAATTTTTTGGTCATGTGAAGGTGCAGGAGGGCTGGGAAAGAAAGCAGTGCCCTGGGCCATCCTTGGCCACCCACGCGATGCACATGCAGCACAGCGCTGACGCAGGGAGAAACACAGAGGTGATCCTGTCCCCCACATATATTCTTTGGGGCTTAATTAAGACAGTGAGAAATACAGGATAATTGATGAAAGGAAAACTCTGCTTTCCCCTGAAGCTGCTGCTGCAATGGCATTGCCACTCACACGTGGCTGCGCTTTACCAGGGTAATGCCTCTCTTTGTTACGAAGTAAAACAAATCAGGGATTTGATTGATTTACCTTGCCCTTGTCCAATATTAGCTCTTGGCTGGCTTCCTTGGACAGTGGGAACATATGGACAGAGCCCGGAAACACCGCCCAGGATCCGGGACATAATTAGAGCAGAACAAAACGCTGCATTTCATGGCTAGCAGGGAAAGCCTTTCTGTGAACAGCGGGGAAAGCTGCAGATGCAGTGCCCGTGCTGGGAGCTCAGTGTCTGCAAGCACAGGGATGGGAGTACGCCCAGCTCTCAAAGGGCAGGAAAGCTCTTTGGCGCATGGTGTACATAGACCCCCTTTTGAAATAAATCAGTGCCAGGGCAGCAGCCTGCTGCACTGAGCAAGTTCTGGTACAGATAAAGTTGGAAGAGTGGAGGCTTTGCTGTGGCGTGCCTGCTGTGCTCCATGCAGACCGCTGACATACCATGGTGCCGACTGCTGGGCTCGGGATCAGGCTATGCAGTTCGTAACAGACATGAGAACGATGCCATTACACTAAGTACATCTATAAATGACATATTTTGACAGAGAGTGGGTTTCCTTAGGTATTGCAAAGCTATGATCCCACAAGCTGATCACACACGGTAACCTTCTCTGGTGCAGATTGCTCTGTCCTGTGAATGGATCCAGCGTGGAAATCCTGGCGTTTTAACACTACCAACACAATGATTTTGTACAACAATGTTGTGTATTTCCCAATTCAAATTATTATTATATATATATATTTTCAATAAAATTCCGGTTTTCATCAGTTCGTTTGCTTTTCCTAGGTTGTTGTCAATTTTAGCATGGAAGATAGCCCGGAGCAGCCCAACATCCCTCCTAAGGCAAGGCGTGCACCTGCACCACGTCCTGCAGCACACGGGGCATGTATCCAGGCTGTGCTGTGTGCAGGCACACAGGCCCGTTTTGAATACATTCATTGTGGAAAAACTTGCTCTGCTGCTTCATTGTATTATCCCAAATGTTTTCGCTGACTTCAACTGCTCTGATGACTCACGCAGAGGCAATTGGCCTCCCAGAATAAAACACTCTTGTAGCTTTTTTTTTTTTTTTTTTTTCTTCACATAAAAGACGAGTGTTTCAGCAATTCTGCTTCAACAGGATTCTGTTTTTTAATTTATATAATACATGTTCAGTGTGATCTGGAACGCGTTATCCGGAAGACCTACGTTTATATATAAGCTAGCGAGGACGGTCTCCCACAGAAGCAGTCTGGAGGAGGCAGCCACAAACCTTAATAGGCCATCTAAATTTGGATGAGATATAAACTTGTCTCCTGAGACAGCATTATCTCTGTACTGTTTCTATGGTTGCTAGTTAGGGTCATTCTACTCCTCCTCGTGAAGACTGCCTCTGTGAAAAAAAAAATCTAATTTTTATAATATGAAGTAATACCGACACGTTCATATTTCAGTATAAATGTATTTGACCTGCAGGACCGACACTTTTCAAGCCATGGGGCTGCAGTAACCAGACAGTTCTGAAGCGTGACGATTTGCAGGGCAATGAAGAAAGGCTGTTCCTGTGCTCAGGACCACATCTCCCGCACAGGACCGGAGCACACCGTGCAGTGTGACATGGGGCAAGCCCTGCGCAGGAGGTGCTGGCCCCACAGAAGCCAGTCTCACCTCACAAAGGCTGAGAGAGGCTTTCTCTGGCTTTTGCTGGAGTTGCTGCAATGCAAGGTCTGGATTTTTGTTTAAGTTTCCCAGGCATGTTAAATGGTGTCTGTTTTTGGTTTGCCTGCTGGATTTGGCACAGGATTCCCCTCCTGGGGGTCTGCCCAAGCAGCACTTCTGCATCAGGGGGTGGGTGAGTCCATGTCCCACAGCAAGTGAAATCCCCGTTCCTCTATGTGAGTGAGGTTCACTATTGACTTCATCAGCAGTGTTAACCAAGGCTTCATTTGTCTTCTGTGCTGTGACCCCTCTGCCAGTGCCATCTGCCTTGGTTTATGGCTCTAGACCTGCTAAAAGTGTAGCCCTGACTGGCTGTGCTTCAGCACAATGCTTGGATGAAGACGTGACCTCTTGAAGATGCTGTGGTATCACTGATGAGGCAAATTAAGAAAAGAGGGTTCGATACTGTAAATCAAAATAATGTATTGGAAATATCTATCAATACAGCTCTGGATTTGTAAGGACACAACTGGCTTTAAAGCAAATATAATTATACAGAATTAGTTCTTGCAGCTTTGTTACACATGAGACTCTTCTGTTAAAGAATAATTTTACAAAATGTACTCTGTGTAGGAAGTTATTCTTTACTCAAGTGTATATCTTATCTTTTCTAGCTGTAAGGACACTGCAGCTATTACATGCTCACTCACTTACCAGTTGTGTTAAGGAAAAGATATTGCTTTTTTTCAGCAAAAAGTTCTGCAAAACTCCAGGGCTCTGGAGACTCTGGAAGACATTTAAGCATTTTTTAAAAGCAGAGTTTTAAGGCTGAAAAATACAGCTACTTAGATTAGATGCAATGCAATAAGATCCTTTTTTTTTCCTTTTCTCGTTTTTTTTTTTTTTTTTTTTTTTTTTTTTTTTTCTTTCTTTTTTTCTTTTTTCTTTTTTTTTCCAGAGGGCTTTCCGCAGTGTGAAATAAGGTCATTTCTTTGAAACCAGAGTGTGAGAGATACCTGATAGCCATGGGAGGATGGAGTGGCACTAAATCAGTGGGTGGAACACGGACCGGCCGATGCTGTTGCTGACTTGGTGGGGCAGCGCAGTGCTGGGGACGTGGCTTCTGCATGCCAAAATCTCTCTTTGGAGTTTTAGATACAGCAGGCTTGAAAACTTTGTCTCACGGTTTGACAGTAATTGAGCGGGGAGGTGAAAGGAGTGAGTTAACAGCAGCTCCAAGCAGCTTTCAGCACCTGAACAGAAAACAAAGGTGGGTCTGTTCCTCCGGAGGCTTCTCTGGAGCACAAAGCGCTTGGGAAACTGCCTGCAACTGCTAGGGGAAAGATCTTCAAGCAATGCTGAACGTGTGCTCAAGAAGCGCTGGGTGCGAGCCTCTTCTGTGGAATCTGAAGAGGGCCATATGGTGAGAAAAAAGTTCGTGGAAAGTAACTGAAATAGGAAACCTTTAAAAAAATGCTTTGTCTGCACCTGATAGATACTGGAGAACAAAGACACAACAACTAGCAAGTAGAAAGTAAAGATAAAGATATATTTGTAGTTGCAGGGAAAAATATTCATCTGTTGAAATCAGAAATGTTTAGATCCTAATAGAAGTTTCATGCTATAATTGATACCACAGAAATAGTAAAACCCTGAGTTGTAAAAATACTAAATTTCACTAATGCTTAACTAACACAGACTTGATGAACATGCTGAGGTAGTTTCCACTGGTAGCTATTTGCCACCAAGAAGAGCCACATGGACGTGCAAGGACCCATCCTACAGCCTCTGACGGGTGAAGACCTTGCTCCAGGAGCCAGGAGTGCGGCACGAGGCCCTGCCCGCTGTCACTTATTGGTGAAATTAGGATTTCTCCATCACCAAAACTTCAGCTTGTCACTTCAGGAGTACCTCAGACATAATTAATTTTCCTATCCTTCAAAGTTCTAGGAAGAAAATAAACAATATCAGAAATAGAGATGCTTTCAGTATGGGCCTTTTGTTTCACTTATGCATACCTAATGAACTTTCAGACACATTGTATGCCTTAAACAATGCAAGTCCTCTCATGTTTGGGAGAGATTATTCTCACAAAAGAGAATCGCTTTGTCAAAACAATGAGAATAAGAAAGTTTTCAAGATTAAAATGTCAGGGAGATAAACACATTACTTTGAACCGTGTTTGTATTCCGCAGCTCATTCAAACACTCGGGCGGTTATCTTCCAAAAAGTAAACATGCATGAAATCTGATCAGCTCCTTATTGTACATGGAATAAATTATGCAGGGCATTGTAATAGACTCCTATATAGCTCATTTACACATCTTTTGATAAATGTAATATGCAGATTCCCGGTCCTTTGTGAGACATTAACCTTCGTGCATATTGATGCTGTTGTTCTGGAAGGTGACAGGCATCCGGAGACCTTCCTGTGTCTCTCTGAAAGCAAGCAAGCCCCCTCGCTGAGGAGGGGCCTGTTCCAAAATGTACACATGAACTTTCTCTAGCTTTCAGTCTTGTCATGAATTTTCTTCTCAATGTCAAAGAATTAAAGGTTTCAACTAATTTTAATAGTGGTATAAAGTGGTCAGGCTAGAGGACCTGAAGTCAGTGCACGATCCAAACACTGTTTGGAAGGAAGTCGGGACTAATTCACTAACCTCAGGAATTACAGAAAATTCCTGAGATTATTTTTTCCTGAGAAATTATTTTTCTGGTGCTGGATGATAGAAATTCACTCCCGTTGAATGGCTAAAATCTTTGAAGATAAATGATTTGGGATACTTATCTCAGTTTCAGACACCCAGGGCAGCTATTTTTCAGAAAGGGAAAAAAAAATATAATTGTCTTTAAGTGTCTCAGTTTGGCACCCCATTCGTGAAGTGGCAATCTCCACTTGCAAAATGCTTGCCAGGATAACTGCTGGAGGCTTTTCACAAGTACCTGTGTAACAGCAGTTTTCGCTAAGATGTTGTCTGGTAGGACCACGAGGCAATGTAGGCATGTCCAGCTACAGAACATTTGCTGAGAAATGGGATTGAAATTATGCCTGTGCTCTCTTTGCACAAAAACGTTCCTTTTCCTTATTCGCCAGCAAAATAAATAAATAAATAAATAAATAAGAATATTGCTCTCTAAAAGTGAGGATTTTTAATTTTTTATTTTAAAAGAAGCAAATCCTAAGGAAATCTGAGGGGTTACATTTATATTCTCATTTAAGGTCAAAGCTAGAAAAAAAAAAAGATCTTTTGGCAAAGAAAAATAAAACAAACAAACAAAATCACCATTTCACATCATGTACTGCTGTTTGCCTGGGCTAATTGTTGGGTCAGAGCACTTTCCAAACGCCCTTGGCTGGACGAGCTACCCAGAGGGATGCTGCAACCTGCTTACACCTGTGGCCGGGATCAGCGCTGTGCTTAGCTGGCCTGTTTGTGTGTCCTCTGTGACACTGGAGTCACAGAGGAAGTGCTGCTGTGGCAACACGAGCAGGACAATGCACTAAAATTGGCCAGCTGACCCCTCTGAGTAATTTCCTCTCATTTTAACCTGTCCTATGGGATAAGCTCAGCACGCGTGGGCTGCTGGATGCAAGGAGAGCAGCAGTCTGCCGAATTACATGTACTGCTAAATAAAACAGCTGGAGGACTCAAACAGAAGATACCTTTTGCTTGACCATGCAACTACTATTTCACTCAGGAAGATGGGGATGGACATTGCTACCCAACAGCCCCAGGCCTAGACACCTTCTCTTGGAGCCAGGGTTCGTGGCTTCATTCTGGGCAAGGGAAAATGGAAAGGAATTGAGGAGCTGGGGAGTTAGGACGAGTAGATGTTTTTTTTTTCCATAGATCTTCAGAGTATTGAAAAGTCAAGTTATTGTTGATAACGAAACAGAAAAGTTCCAAATAAGCTAGAACTTGGCAAAAGTTCAAAGTTAGGTAACTGTGCTATATATTAGAGGAGCATCTTAAAAGCCACAGTATCTTCAGAGTTTCCTTGGCTTAGTCCCCATGCACACATAACAGGAGTTAGTTACACCACCAATGAACTTTTCAGCCTAATTAGCTCTCATTCAGACGATCGGGACCTTGAAGCCCTTTGCATTGCTCTAACACTAAAAAAACTTCTAACACGCTTTGCCAAAAAGCTTGAGAAATTGATGACCACATGAAAATCTCCTCGTAAGTTCGCAGAAGGAGATAGAGAGATTTTGGCTGGTGCGCTTGGCTCTGCGGTGCCTCTTCTGTCCTCCCCTCGTGGCAAAGCTGCGGCTGGTATGCAGGGTCTGAGCAGTAATTCTATTAAAATCATGATCAGGCCAACTAAAATAGTCACTGGCTCAAAAACCACGGGATTAGATGTTTATAGATGTACAATTAATAAAGCGATGTTAATTGTTTTCTGGTTTGGGGTGTGTAGGATGCGTTTACTTGAAAGCCCTGAAAATGTGTGCACAGCTGTAGGGGCTTGGAAGCTGCTCCACTGGTTAAACAGAAAGGAAAAAACAAGAACAGGAAAGCAGAGCACAATCACTTGCCTTTCGGAGCGGCGGCGTTAGGAGAACATCTGAACAGTGCCTGCCGGGGTATAAGTCCTTTAAAGACTGCCGTGAATGGGAAGGGACGGACTTCAAAGGGACCCGGATGAAAAACCAATTAAACAAACATGCTATTTTCTCATCCCTTGTATTCCACGTTGTGGATTAATGAGCAAGACCAGCCTACGAGCCCCCTGACTTGGTAGGGCATTTGATAACTGCACATTTTTAGTGAGATCTGCAGCGCAGTGGATGCGTCTGGTGCTTGTCTCTGAAGGGAAGAATTACTCACCCTCAGAATTACTTGCTGGCTGCTAGCATGGAAAAATGTTCTTCGTATTTTTCTGCCCTGGACAGGAAGGCTTTCAGATGTTTATTTTAGGTACCAATATTTCCCTGTTAAATGATATATGAAGATCTGACGATCTTTTATGGATGCGTTTTCACAATGCTCTTGTGAGATGAGTAAATGTGGTTAATCTATTTTACAGGCAGGGAGCTGAGGCAGAGAGAAACCAAAGCTCAGATGTGAGGAGATGCTAAAATGCCCTGTGACACTGACAGAGAACTCAAAAGCTCTGTTTTTTCTTTTTTGTTTGTTTTGTTTAAAAAAAAAAAAATGAAAAACAAACTCATTCAGTATCCTATTGAAATATTCCAGCATTGCCCTGGGTAGCTTCCTCAACAGCCTGTCCTTCTGGCCACGGAAGGAGACATCAAACCTTGCACATCTGCTGGAATACCTGATCAGATAATCCAGCTCCTATAGAGGCAAATCAGAAGCAGAGAACAAAATCATCTAAATCACACAAACTTTCATCACCTGTACCAGCACAGCTGCTGCTGCACCACTGCAGACCCTACAGCTCCAGAGCAGACAGGTGGACTACCATAATTAACTTTACACTCTTAATTAACGTTCCTCTATATGAAATGGTATAGCCTGTGAGGTCTTCAGAAACCCAGAACCACCCTCAAGTGAGGGGATATCGCATATTTTGGAAGGATATTCATGGTCTACTTGCTTATGTAGCTCTGTCCTGACCTACTTTGAAAGACACTTCTAAAATAGCATATTTTGTACAGCAGTAATTGAGTAAGCAGACTGAAAAATAATGCTGTGGTGCCCATTTTCCACAGTTGCGCAAGCACAGTAAAAATGTGCCGATTGATAGGAAAAAATAAATTAATCCTTTGTTGCAGACGGATAAAATCATCAATAAGAGCTGAAGAACAGACAACATTAGGTAATCTTCTATGCAAAAAGCACCCAATCATATTTTGAATTATAAAACAAGAGGCAAAAATGTAATCTAGGAAGAGGAAAGAGCAAAAGTTGTTTCTCTGATGATTCTTTTGGTGTCACCTGCCCTTTTGGTTCAGTCGTACACGGATCTGGGGGCAGAGGAGGAGCAGCTGGCTGGCCGCCCGCTGGGTGGGTTCCCTGGGCACCGGGCAGAAATGCTTCTTGCTTCACAGGTGTCCTCTGCTTGTAGCCAGAGGAAGCTAGAGGGAAATTTTGGCTTTTAGCTGTCTTGTTCCTGATTTTAAAACTGCGTGTTAAACTGTATCAGATACAACACTGGGAATCTGTCATATCGCTGGGGATATTTAGAGGGAAAACAAACATACGCAAACCAGATCTTTTATGAAAATTGCTGCTCCACTTGTGACGATTAAGCCAAGTGCCATATACTGTCCCTATTTCCTCACCCACTCCACAAGTTAGATGTAAAACAAGTGCTCATTAATTGTGGCCTTTTGCAGGCAGCAGTGCGTTCTTGAATTAAGACTTCCTGTTGATCATTGATCTTCGCAGCTAAGCAGACGGTAGAAGTGAAGCGGCACACTAAAGATGTGCTACTGACATCCAGCCTAAAATTATCACAGGGAGCAGGGAGAAAATCGATGGCCAAACCCTGCGTTTGCTGGTCTCGGAGTCTGCCTTCAGAACCGTGCAGCTGTTTGTGCGGCGGCTCGTGATGTATATAGCAATCTGAAAGTTATCCTCCAGTTCCCAAGCAACCACTTAATTAGAGGGTGGGGTATGGCATTTTCCTTTGACCTTCATGAACCGCTGGAAGTTTTAAAAGGTAAGGGGAGTAGTTTTACTCTGGTTCCTCAGTCAGCGTTTTCTACAATGCACAAAATCAATACAGCGCGGAATCTACATGGGGTTTTGGATGAATGGGCTGTAAGAAAAAAAAAAACAAAACACTTAAATGTTCAGAAAAGGTCAAGTAAAAAATAAAGAGGCAAGACCCACATGGCAAAAACTCACCAATTTCCACAGAAAGCATCCTTTAACTCTTTGTACTCCTTTGGTGACTGTAGTACTGGCCATCACTACAGATTCACAGTAAATGCTCGCCAAAGGTATATCACTTCATGCAAAACCCACGATCTAATACTTGGGAATTTTTTTACAGCCATTTGCTCTGCTCCTGATAAAGGTGGATCTACTGCCTTGTATCTCATCTGGTTAATTAGTAGTATCCTGCCCCATTAACTACGTGACAAATTGTAACTCATTGGCATAACAGAGAGTACAGAAAATTCTCTAATGAAAAATAGAGAGAGCTCATGTTTTTACAAACAGACTTTTTCTTTTTCCTCCCTTTTATATACTGCTAGATAGAAAATTACAATAGATACAGGTTGAGGATAATCTAAATTGCCTACAGCAAAAAAAAGACATGAGAATGGGGAGTATTTTAGTATTTTCTTAACCATATTATCTGTTATCATAGAAATATTGCAAGGCATTTCAATGAGCATTGTAAAACGTGCAAAGTTGGGTAAGACTCGGGGCAACACAGAAAAGAGCTCTTGCTGGGCACATCATCTCCTAAACACCTCTGAAGGTGTTAGACCAACTAAATGAATCGTGGCTGCGTCCAGACTGGCTGAAATAGGGCCCGGGACGGAGCTTTGGCAGAAGGCTCTGTGCCAGGAATGCCCAGCCGCACGGTGCAGGCACGCGGTGCTTACAGGAGGGGGGATATTCCCCCCGTTGAGATGTCAGGCGGCTGTCAGTTTATTGCTGTAAAGGCTCTTCCCCGTGTGAAATGCATACGCTCTGTCAAATTGAGGTGAATAGCTAGCGTGTCTGGATACAGCCATTGGGAAACCCAGCATGTGCAAAACAATTCATCTCAGTGCAGCAGCAGCAGCTCGTAAAATACTCATAGCTTAAAAGAAAACAGTACATTAAAAAAGGGACAACGGTACGGCACACACTTGCAAGTGACTACAGAAAAGTGAAATTACATCTAGGTGCTATGCTTTATTGAAATAATTTTATATTATCTTGTTCATTAAAAAAAAGAACCCCAATTTGCTTTTACATTTTAAGGGGGGAAAAGAAGTAAGTTAGGGGCAACAACTCTGAAGTGACAACATGTTTGTTCATTATTATTAACCTAACAATTCCACCATTTAGAATCAGACAAGGGATATCATCTTTGTAATAAAAGGCAATTGAGAATCTAAATGAGAAATCAAATGTGTTTTTTTTCAAGCTGATTTATTTTAGATTAGGAAAACTTAAACCAGATGTAAACATGAATTGATGAAGCATGACAAGGGAATCACAGCAGAGTGATAAATATCTGACTTGTGCTGTTATAGGTGCAGATTTGCATTAGCTAAAATAAATTGATCTGTAAGCTTTTCTAAAACTTAATTAATGCTGCAGAACAAAGATGGAGATCAATTATCAGCATGGTGTCTTGGCACAGAAAAATTTGAACTAAATTAAACATCCAAAAAGGTATATTATCAATGTCATATTGAAGTGATTATTGTCACAGGATAGAAATGAATCCCAGTGCAAACTGAACACTTGATTATGCACAGATGTTGGAAAAGCACAAAGTATATCCACAAACTAATTTTGCCTTTGCAAAATGTTCATATTCTACTAAAATAAATGAAAAGTAAAGGCCTATTGATGTACAGACATGCGAAGTATTCTCTAAGCCTACTTAGGAGCAGGCATGACTACATTTTTATTTTTTTTTTCCAGAATAAAAGAATTTACTGTTGACCTGGTAGCCAGCTATCGGGAAATTGTTAGTTACTGTCACAAATTTTACATAAGTATTGAATAAGTGAGACAAAAATGCAATTTCCTTGCATCTGGTGGCTCTACAGGTACTTTGCAATATTTTTTCCTCCTACATCTTTAGAGAAACTTTATCTGTTTAGGTCTGCAGAGTAATTAATTTGTTTTATATTAGATGTTTGCGCAGAGCAATGTTTTCTAAACTATGAAATGCCCATAAGGAGAGCACGTAGAAATGCGGATTTCTTGGTTCAGAAGTTCACACACACAGATAAAAGATTCAGGTACACAGGGTGAAAAGTTATCCTGCAAGACATACTGGGAATTACTCTAAATTCATTATTTTACTGTGGTCTTTACATTATTTGTAATGAGGATTAAAGTATGCTTAATGGAAGTATACTTCACAAAAGTATGAAGTCTTATCTCAAAGCATCCCAAATGAGATTCACAACTCCAAGAGACTGCTTTCTGTACAAGAAATATAAATAAGTAGTGGATCAAACCCATTGCATCGGAATATCTGCCGATCTTCACACATTACCTTGCGAGATTTGGATTCTCTGTCATCATTACAAGAGAACAGATTTAAGCTCTTTCTAGTTCAATTACTGCACAACTTGGCATTCAGGGATGGATGGATGGATGGATGGATGGATGGATGGATGGAGGGTTGGAGAGGTAGATGAGTAGATGGATGGGTGGATAGGTGGATGGATGGGTGGACAGATGGGTGAACAGCTGAATAGGTAGGTGGATGGTTCTGTATTTTCATTTTCCTATCTGATAAACTACATCTTGTAGAAGCTAAAAATACATGAGAGGGCATCCTATCATTGCCATCATCTTCTCCATGATCCCTAATTTTTCTAAAAGCATGACAGGTTCACCACCTCTCCTTTACACAATTTTATTTAAAGGAAATGACTCCATCTGAAGCTTTTTTTTTTTTAGTGTAATTTGCCCCTGTTTTAAAAGTGCCTGGATGGTGGTGTAGGAGGCTGTTGCACACTTCAACCTCTGCTTAAGCAAGGCGTTCAAATGTTTCTGAGGCAGGAAGTATCACAGAGGTGGTTTTAGATCTCTTCAATCAATTGTATTGATCAAACAGCACTCCGTTTTAAATTCTGAGCCCGATAACCCTAATTTGTTTATAAAAGGGTCTCTTTGAAGATAGTCTTTATTAAGTAGAAAGAAAAATAGCATATCATTAACATGAAGAGAGCAACATAGACAGCTAAACAAATATCCCATCACTGAAGACACCTGCTGGTGTTAAACCTTTTCAAGAGAATGATTAGGGAATCACTAAATATAAAGGTATTTGTCCTTTGATCAAGGACTTCTGCTTGAGTCCCAACCAGATAACAGACAGCTTCCTCATTTGGTGTATTCGCTGAATAGCAATGAGCGTGTGCATGCAGTGCACTGGAGAATTCAGCCTCAAAAAATGTAATTTATACAAGCCTGTTGCCCTCCAGCAGGGGCCCTGTTATGGAGCTGCTGTAACTCAGGATGATCGCGGAGGTCCTGTGTCTCCTGGGGCTGGTTCGCTCAGAAGTTCACCCCGAGCATCTTGTGGGGAGCCACCCACCGAGAACTGGACTGTAAGTTAAACGCCACATCTCCTGCTGGGCTTATAACTGTATTAACAAAAATGTGAATAAATAGTATTTCACCTCTCCTGTGCTGCTGCATTGGGTACCGTGTGTACACAACCCTACCAGCTTCATTACACCTCGGAGAAAAAGAATACAGACTCAGAATAATTCTTTCCCCTCTAACAGTTTTTCTCTCTCACCGAGTATTTAAGTATGTTGGCTGATCATGGCTTGTTATTTAGTTTTTACAGTTCCTTTGAAGTCATCAATATCCCAGCTTCATTTTGTGGCAGAGCTTGCTCAGGGGAGAGAAGAAGGAACGTCTCATGCATTCAATTCCACAGCTAACTGCTTATTTGGAGCTGGATCCTGTAACCCTTAATCAAGCAAAACTGCTGTCCTTAGCGAGAGAGTGTGAAAATGCTCTAGGATGCTTCTTTTACTTGTTTTTATCCTGATACTCATTATTTGAAGATTACATGTCCAGTAAGTTGAAAAATAGGGGGTTGTTTTTGTGTCCCTGCAAGAGTCACCTCATCTCAGACAGATAAGTAACAAGAGTGAACGCCTTTCCCATAGAGCACAGTGAATTGTGTCCTAGGTGCAAGACTACGCTGTAGACTTTTTATTTCCATTCTCTTGTCACTATTAATAATGATATGTGCTCGTTGAAGTACACTCTGCTTACACATTAGAGAACATAATGTAATGGCAATGACAACGTGTAAGGTAAATCTGGATTTGTAAACACAACATTTCTAAATGATAAAGCAGTTACAAGCAAAACACAATAACAATTTTGGTCACCTGGGGTACCGTTGCTGACTTCTGGGATTATTGGAAGATTCCTGAACAATTAGATGAAAACCACTATAACACACAAGTAAATTATCATGAAAAAAAAAAATAAATAATAAAATGAGGGTGGTAATATTTTTATTTTTTACAAACCACTTAAAAAATAATAATTGTAGCAGCACTCCAGCATCACTGAAATACAGTGACAGAAGAGAGATTTGTAAGGCCAATACCATCCATTTGGTATGTCAGCGTAAACTGTTTGCAAATCAAACTTCATGCCTTTAATGAGATCAGTGCCGTCTGTGCGGGCCAAGCTGTCTAACGTGCGTTCACACTTTGCTATTAGGTTAATGGAAAGTTTCAGTTCAGGGAGTGCGGCAGGAATAAAAAGGAGCAAGTTCTGCTGCGCAGGGCTGTTGGATTTATTAAAAAAAATCTCTCTCCTAGTTCAGTCTCTGTGTCTTCTGAGCAGCAGGTTGTTGGCCTCGCTCAGGAGGACATTTTTCCTTTGGTTAAAAAAAAAATAAAAAAGAAAAATTCCAGTTAGTAATGGGTAATTTGATGGCTGATTGCTACCTAAGGTGGTCTGTGTGCAGACCTGGAGGAGTTAGTGCAGGAAGGCAGGTGGTGGCTAACACAGATATACCCAGGACTTGTGTTCTTTGCACTAAGCTAGCCATCTCAAACAGATGGGCTGTTGGCTCAAAGACCTCAGAGCTTTTCCAGAGGTCCAAATGACAGAACATGACCTCCCTGATGGGACGGAAAGGTTGTTCTAGGAAGCAAACCTTGTTACCCTCTGAAATAAATCTGCCCTGCTCCCTGCCTGACTTCTCCCTTGCCATGCCCTGACTGAGCCTCCAACGAGCATGGACAAATACACATGACAAAAAATTAGAATTTTTCAAAGTACAACAAAAATCTCTACCCAGCTGCTGACCGGCAAGCTCGTGCTTTTGCAGGGTAAGTGCTCCCATGCCTGCAGCTCTGCTTGGTCTGGTCTTGCCAGCTTCTGATTCAATAGGCATGAGAGCGAGCAGATTAGGGGCAGAGAGGTTGCATGCAGGGAAGGAACTGCAGGTAGCGATGGTTTTTCTGTGTGTTTTCCTTTTTAAGAGCTTCAGGAGCCATGAATGCTTCAAACAGTGGAATTCTTTAGATCCTATCAGAAGGGCAACAAATGTTATGTTAGCTACAAAGTAAAGTGTATGAAAAAATGCATTTATAGTGTTCTCATATGTAATTATTTAGCATGTAATTCAAAGACAGTAAACAAGAAACAAAGAGGGAGTACAGGAGTGAAGGAAGGGGAAAAAGAAACAGAAGTGGAAATGGCCCTCTCTAAGTGGATGCAAACTGATTTCACTGCAGCTAATGCTATGCCACTCTCCTCAGCTCACATTTTTCAAAGCATTCCTCAGGAAAGAGCTCCATGAAAACCACCAGAACAGGTAGAACTAAATTCTGTGAGAAAATGTACAGGTGGTGGGGGCTCTGCCAGTGCGACCCCTGATGCTTCTCTCTCAGAGAGCATTGGCACTGATGGTCCATGGAGCATTGAGGAGGCTGGAGGAAAATTCTGATGCTCAAACCTTCAGACGTTATCCCTTTAATAAAACTTAAACTTAACTCCATGTCAATGCATTTAGACAGGTACAAGGAGGAAAAGACCTGAGCTTTCTTTGGGGTTAGCTTTTTGGTTACTCACAGTTCATGTGAATGAAGAGCAGGAAAAAGTGCCTGTACAAGCAAGTCAAAGGGTATTTCAACATGATTTGACTTGTAACTCAGAAGGCAGCAAAGGAGAAAACACCCAGACCCCAAAATGAAGGCAACCCACATTGGATGGGGCTGCCTAGGGAGGTGGTGGAGTTGGATCCCTGGAGGTGTCTAAGAAATGTGTGGATGTGGTGCTTAGGGACCAGGTTTAGTGGGGGACTTTGTAGGGTTAGGAGATGTTTGGATTTGGTGATCTTAAGGGTCTTTTCCAACTTCAATGATTCTATCAATCTATGATACTAACAGCAAAGGGCTGTGGGTTTGACCATGTTTTCTTTGTGGGTCACTTCACTCCTTTCTGGCATCAGTGCCACGTGAATAATTTCCCTCGGTGCATCACGGATGAGATCAGTGAGGTGATGCTGCTGCCTGGGTGCATTCCTGAGCGTTCACCTGGTTCTCTGGGAGACAACTTGGAGCACAGCAGGAAAGGAGATCAATCAAATGCAGCTTGTGGATCAAGGCTCGGTGGCTGAAGTTAATGGCAAAAAGCTCTTTGACTGTACTCCTGCTGTTTCAGTGGGTGAGAAGAAGGAAAATGAATTTCATATCTCACTTAAAAAAATAAATAATAAAAAAATCAAAGCAGAAGAATTGTTCTTTACCATTGCACTCCACTGAAAATAGTGAGCCTGCTTTGTACAGAGCAATTAGCAGAATATTCCATTTAATGTTTGATTTATGGCCAGACTGAAGAAAAGCATTGTGTGCTTTTTTTTTTTTTTGTCATTGGGGTTAATTGTGCCTCATTCAAACAACTTAGAAATAAATCTACCACTGTTATTCTTTTCTCCAGTTGTGATTTTTTTAGCTTTCATTGCAAGGTAGAGCTACTTCTTGTTTCTGTTGCTATGGAAGTCTTGTCTTAAGGCTCACCAGAGAAAAGAGTTTAAAAATGTAAATGGGAGATTGACTGAAAGACATTGATTATTTCTACATAAAGTGCATTATAATTTTAGTCTCCAGCAATACACTTTTTTTAGGGTACCAGAGTAGAAACTGAACTAACGTTTCAAAGTTCTAACAGAATTGTTAGGTCAGGAAAGGCTTGTCTCAGTAATTAGAAGAGGTTTTGTTTGTTTGTTTGTTTGTTTTTATTGTGGACAATATAAATATATGAAAATGGCAAGGAGAACTGTGTAAAACTTACAGGCTTCATCAATCCAAAAAGTAAAAAAAATCCATATTTCTCAAAGTTCTGTTGTTGTTTATTGTTCATGTGCTTTAAAGGGAATAAAAGCTTATACCAAATGATACAAAGAGCTGAAACTTTCACTGGTAGGAATGACACAAAAATTTGGTTTAAAGCTAAGCATGTCTTGATTTACACTATATTGTTGAGAAATGAGTATTATTTTCTATTTGTAGAATTTTGTGCTTATTAAATCCAGAGTTTTGTAGGAAGTACCCTAGAAACCTCATTCTTTATGTGTCGCATATATTGCTTATTGTTTGTTTGTGTTTTTTTTTGTTGTTTTTTTTTTTTTTTTTTCATTTGGCTGGTGTTTTTTTTCCCCAACCAGAAAATGCTTTAATCCCATAAGAAAAAAAAGGAAAAAAATACAACACTGAAATTAGTGGTGAAATTGTATTATAAGAACCTGCAGGACAAGTTAGCTATTAATTTTTCCATGCCATATGCTGGCCACTTGAAGATAGGTAGGTAGCTATGTAGGCAGGTAGGCAGAGAGGCAGCCAGATCTATTGACCCGTACAGGAATTGGAAATCAGTTTGGAATATCATCCTGTTCTGCAGTCGAATCACAGCAAAACCGTTCAGAAATGTTCAAAGTGACTATAACTAGATTTTATAATCTTTGCGCAGAGAATCTAAAGACTTTTAGCTCCTCAGATACACAGGCTGTTTGTAGCAATTAAATTTCTGTGTTATTCTAGATTAGATCAGAGAGCTGGGGTAAGCATTTAGAAGAATGCAGTACTGGAGCCCCTCTGATACTCTATCAGATTTATAATCTTAAACTGCTCAGCAACTTTTTTAAACAGATTATAAGCCCCTTGGCCACTTAGGTAATGTAGTCTTTTATTAGGAAAATACCCTGAAACCCCCAATAACCCAGCAGTAACATTAACCAATTCTGGAAAATGAGAGAAAGGGGAGGAAAAAAAACACTTTGAGCCGTCCATCCACAGCAACACATTCAGTGTGTGCTACAGCGATGTGTCCTGGTTGTCCTGGTTGTCCTGGAGCTGAGCAGGATGGAGCCAGAGATGCAACATGACTTTTCTGCACCTGTGCTGCTTGCTGAAACAATGCTTCGTGAATCACCACCGCATCCTTCCTTCACACAGTTTAGTAGCCACGTATCTGTGCTAGGCAGCACGTGGGCATTCCTCCTGCTTCCCTGCTCTGCTCCCGTCTCCATCCTTTGCCTTAATTTCAAGCTTACCTTTTTCTGTGTCCTTCAGCTCCCTGCCTGGTGGGTGGAGCTGGCAGTTGTCCTGCCGGAGCCATTTCAGCAGGAGAGAGATCTGTTAAAATACTTGAAAACATTCTCCTGGCTTTAAAATGGCTATTGAAGCTACCTAAATTATAGCTTTCAGTTGATGCTCCTCTCAAAGTCTCTTTGGTTTCTCTTGTTTATTTGGACATGACATCAGGCCTGCAACCTTATTTTGTTCAATCACCAACATAACAAACAAGTTTTTATGCATGATTTGCTCATTAGCGGCTGCTTCAAACACCCCATCTCCCGGTACATAATCCAATTTTAAAAATAATTGGGAAGATGATGTAGCATAATTAGCATTCAGAAATCTGTTTTAATCCATATGGCTCTAGGTCAGTTCAGGAGAAGTAATTTCAATTAGTCATTAATTGCTGGGGCTGGGGGGAGCTTGCAGGTTACACAACCCTGCGGTATCGCCTCCTGCTGCGGGCGCCTTGGCCCGATGGCTCCGTGCGGCAGGGAATATGATCCTCCAGAAAATACAGGCTTGCCAATGATTCACTTGGCAGAGCTTTTCTCTTCGATTTATTTCAGTTGGAAGGATCTGATCTTGCACCTTTTAAAGTTGGAGCAAGTTTAGTAATTTACTTCAACGGACGCAAGATTGGAGCTTAAATCCTAGGTTAATGCAGGCTGACACGGTCGTTGGAACCAGGCTCATTAGAGCTTCTGTGGTTCTTCCGTGTGTGTATGTGTGCATGCATGTGTGAAAGTGGAGTGCTAATGTTAATACCTTGGCCATACACCAACCGCAGTAATGCCACATAAGTGAAATTCACCCCGAAGCTTCGGCTGGAAGAGCTCTTCACAGCCAGGATTGTAATGCAGTTGATGAGTGACTCATTTGTTGCATTGCAGAAGTGGATACTCTCCTGTAAGATCTGCTATTTGTTTTATTAGGATAAGCACCTGGCAAAAAGTAGCATTCAAAAGAAAGTCCCAAGGAAACAAATCAGAACAGACATCACCAAGGTAGGGAATATCTTTATAAAACTGCCCTGTGCAGATGCATGGAGGTGTTTAATGCTATGCAAATGACTGTTATGTAGAAGTCTAACAGGCTGCAGTGAAGATGAATCATTTAAATTAACTTAATCACTACATATTCTGTTAAGGTGTTATTCGAGCATCTTGGTTAGGTATCATTGCTAATGGCTGACAAGTTTAGAACATTGTTTTGAAATTCAGAAGTCACAAAGTTTACATCTGATGGAGAAGTAAAATCCTAGAAGCACAACAGCTTGACTTTGTATTTTGAATCTTTCATTTAATAACTCCTTGGAGAAAAAGAATGACAGCATTGGGATTTATCTTCTCACTTCAAGGTATTTCACAATTCATCTCAAGAAACTCTGAAGTTTTCTTAAAGTAAATAGAATGAGTTAAGATTTGTAAATATAACCATTTTTAACTTGTTCCTTGTGCACTTTTCCATTAAGTACATAAGGATGTTATCATTATCTCATTGCTGAGTTAGCCAACAGAGTAACACCCTTCGTCATTCATGTCATTTAAATTTAATAAAAAACACTGTTGATACAGGATGATGTTGTATGGCTGTATCGCGTGCATTTCTAAGATGTCCCATCCATCAGCTCTCACAGTTTATGCCCCTGGGAAGGCGGAGTAACCTGGCCATTTCTCGGGTCCCAGAGCAGCCACTCACACCAGTGATCATTCCCACTAGCTCCCACCTTCTTCTCTGTGTTAGATTTAATTTTACTCGCTAATCCGTGGATTAATTGGGTCAGGTTGGCAATATTTCTTTATGGTATAAAGTAGTGTAGGAGGGCAGAGCTTGAAGCAGAGGGTTGAATCCTCAGGCTTAATGAGACACAAGGCTTCAGCATATGTATTTAAGCAGGGGGTTATTGACAGAAGCAGAGTGGATGTGAGACGTGAAAACACAGCAAATACAGGAGCTACCCAGATCACCTTGACCACAGCTCCTGTGGGCAGATGTCTGCTCCAGCCTCAGGCTACCAGGGGCTGACAGGACGTTTCTGCATTATCCCTTCCAAATCCAAAATCCAAAGTTTTGGACTTGTCCTTCCTATGTATTCCCTCTGCAGACCCTCTGGCACACCAGCCTGCCTCTGCCCTTTCAATCTTCCTTTTCCTCCCTCAGTAATTTTTCCTTTCAGCACCTCCCTCCACCTGCTCGCCCAGCTCGCTCACAGAACCACAGACTGCCTGACGCTGACAGGGATGTTTGGAGGTCACCTGGAGCCACCCGCACTCCAGCAGGGAAACAGCTGATTGCCCTACACCTGATTGCCCTACAAAAGGTCCCGGTGAGTTTGCAGCTCCCCAGGAGCAGCCCCCAGCCCCTCTCTGGGCAGCCTGTGCCAGGGCTGCGGCACCTGCCCAGCACAGACGTGCTGCTGGGGGCCAAGGGCAGCCCCCGGGGCTCCAGCTGGGGCCCCAGGCCTCTGGGTCTGACCCTGGGTGCTGCTAAAAGGAGCCTTGCTCTGTCCTCTTAGTGCCCTCCCTTTGGGTAGTTATGGACGTGGGTGGGATGCCCCTGAGCCTCCTCTTCTCCGGACTGAGCAGTGCCAGCTCCATCAGCCTCTCCTCAGAGGAGAGGTGCTCCAGGCCCTTGACCATCTAGGTAGCATCCTGTTGGACTCCAAGCTGTTAAGAGATGCCCCTCCTTTGGACTCTCTGCAGTATATCTAGGTCTCTCTCATTGCAATTCATACTGATTTTATGCCAAACGGGCTTAATTCTCACAGAGCCACAGTGAGCCCATGCATGTGATGAAGGGCTGTGTGTATATGTTCATGATACTCTCAGCTACTATAAATTATACGCGTGGGAGTGTATTTTGCAAATTCAGCAGTCTCGTATGGTCTCTCCACCCACATAATTTTATTACAAGTGTGTCAGTGAGCTTGGTGGGAGCTTAGCATGTCTGGAAGGGGAGGAAGAAGAGAGCCCAGGTGTACCAAAACACAAGGGGTAAGTGTGCACAGCAGCTGCCCTCCTCCGCCGCTGCACCTCTCCGGGCACAGATGTCGACAGGTCTACAGGAGATGATATTGGCCCCTGGTTTTAATGATAGGGAAGTGAAATAATGCTAAATAGAGCAGAGACAAAGAGGTGAGTGCAATGCAGGGAGCAGGGTTTCCCTCATTCAGGCTGCTCCCAGGGGGTCCTGCAAGATCAGGGGGTGTGAGGCATGGCCCTGAACTCAGCACGGAGGACAAAAAATCTGGTCACGTTCGGGTGTTCATTGCTGGTGATCACACAGTATGCTTTTAAACCTATCAAAAAATGCTCAAGTACCGCTGCACTTCTTTATGGCTTTAAAACTGATGTAAATTTACATGCAAATTAGGTGCAGCCCTCAAGCTCTTGGCAATTTGCCACTGCAGCCTTCAATATTGCCCCTGAGTAGATCATCTTTTATGAGAAAGCCATCAGTCATCCCACAATACTGTAGGAGGATAATTTCCTTGCATGAGTTGCATAAAGATGGCACTGCATATTCGACAGAGCACAGCCCGTAGTGCTGCACTACCAAAAGCAAAAAGAGGAAACAATTCTGCTTTTTGGGTCTGCTTGGCTGGTTGGTTTCCTTTCTAGGCTACTGAGCAACTGTAGAAATTTGAATTAAAGGATTAAAACAATTCTTTTTTGGAACTGAAATTCAGTATTCTCACATACGTGCAAGTGATTGAGATCGTTTGATAGAAAATACAATTTAACTGTGTTGTGTCCACTCCCTGGTACCACTCATTACCAATGTATTTCTTTCCACTTCACCGGCTTACTGGTCAAATTTACCTATCTGTAAAGAATGTCACAGAAAAAAAGAAAATAACTCCTGATGGTGAAATCCTAAAAATTACCGGTCATCCCTGCAAAAATAACTTTTTGAGAGGAAATTCTATATAAGAGTCATTACAATTGCTTACTGCTGTAAACTCCTACTGCTTACTGCTTGATTGCTTGTTTTGGTGAAATGTTAATAATGCAGCAGTGGATAGAAAGAGTCAATAATGTGGTAATGTGTATTTATGGGATATGTGTCCAAATGATCCTTAGTGCATGGTTGTTTGAAAATAAATAGTGTATTGATTGAAACAACTATGGAACTAAATGGTATTCCAACACGTGGTGATAGCTGATAATTACTTCGAAGCCATTTTTGTGTGTGTGTGTTAATACAGCAACTATTCTATTTTTACCTTCTTTGTATAGAAAGACAAATCCACTTAGAAAAATATGATAATGATTTCCTGGGGTTTCTGTATCAGTTTGATAATTCTCCCACTGATGAAAATACAATATTCATACATATTTTCTGTCACAAGAATATCTACACAGTCCCATTTCAACACAGTCAATAGCAATTTGAAAGAGGTTTTAAATAGAATTTAATGTAGCCATATCACTAATACTCTATTAATACCACATAATCTCCTGTCATGGGAACAATCAATGGGAGCCATCTCCA